>NW_025726082.1:1200000-1500000 GCF_021461395.2 Schistocerca americana | reverse complement strand
TCTATGCTAAAATTAATTCTACATCCAACAAATACACAGGGGCCGTCGACAAGTGCCATAGCAGCGGTGTTCTTCAGAGTATTCTTCTTCTTGTCTGCAGCAGATGTTGTGAATTCTATGTTCTCAATTGTTTTGTAGACTGTTTGCCTGGAACGACGTCAGTATCTTCTGTATGGCATCTTGGCAGCGTTCAATGCAGTTGCCTGTGCAGCAGCAGCAGCGCGAGTGATCCGCTGCGCGGAGCTCACTCGCTTTTATTGCAGCGCGATAGCGCGTGACCTTGATTCGGACTTAGACTATTTCACAGTGCCAGTGGCGCGTTATCCCGGATGGGAGCACTAGCCTCACTAGGTGCTCCCGTCCGCTGTGCGCGAAGCCCGCGGCTGGCGCGCTGCCAAGATTACGTAAGCCAGCCTCGCGAGGTGGGGGTCAAAGGTCAAACTGATAAGGAGTTTAACATGGAACATGGTGTTGCCTCCTTGAGCCCCCGGTTCGTGATATATTCACTCCTGGAAATTGAAATAAGAACACCGTGAATTCATTGTCCCAGGAAGGGGAAACTTTATTGACACATTCCTGGGGTCAGATACATCACATGATCACACTGACAGAACCACAGGCACATAGACACAGGCAACAGAGCATGCACAATGTCGGCATTAGTACAGTGTATATCCACCTTTCGCAGCAATGCAGGCTGCTATTCTCCCATGGAGACGATCGTAGAGATGCTGGATGTAGTCCTGTGGAACGGCTTGCCATGCCATTTCCACCTGGCGCCTCAGTTGGACCAGCGTTCGTGCTGGACGTGAAGACCGCGTGAGACGACGCTTCATCCAGTCCCAAACATGCTCAATGGGGGACAGATCCGGAGATCTTGCTGGCCAGGATAGTTGACTTACACCTTCTAGAGCACGTTGGGTGGCACGGGATACATGCGGACGTGCATTGTCCTATTGGAACAGCAAGTTCCCTTGCCGGTCTAGGAATGGTAGAACGATGGGTTCGATGACGGTTTGGATGTACCGTGCACTATTCAGTGTCCCCTCGACGATCACCAGTGGTGTACGGCCAGTGTAGGAGATCGCTCCCCACACCATGACGCCGGGTGTTGGCCCTGTGTGCCTCGGTCGTATGCAGTCCTGATTGTGGCGCTCACCTGCACGGCGCCAAACACGCATACGACCATCATTGGCACCAAGGCAGAAGCGACTCTCATCGCTGAAGATGACACGTCTCCATTCGTCCCTCCATTCACGCCTGTCGCGACACCACTGGAGGCGGGCTGCACGATGTTGGGGCGTGAGCGGAAGACGGCCTAACGGTGTGCGGGACCGTAGCCCAGCTTCATGGAGACGGTTGCGAATGGTCCTCGCCGATACCCCAGGAGCAACAGTGTCCCTAATTTGCTGGGAAGTGGCGGTGCGGTCCCCTACGGCACTGTGTAGGATCCTACGGTCTTGGCGTGCATCCGTGCGTCGCTGCGGTCCGGTCCCAGGTCGACGGGCACGTGCACCTTCCGCCGACCACTGGCGACAATATCGATGTACTGTGGAGACCTCACGCCCCACGTGTTGAGCAATTCGGCGGTACGTCCACCCGGCCTCCCGCATGCCCACTATACCCCCTCGCTCAAAGTCCGTCAACTGCACATACGGTTCACGTCCACGCTGTCGCGGCATGCTACCAGTGTTAAAGACTGCGATGGAGCTCCGTATGCCACGGCAAACTGGCTACACTGACGGCGGCGGTGCACAAATGCTGCACAGCTAGGGCCATTCGACGGCCAACACCGCGGTTCCTGGTGTGTCCGCTGTGCCGTGCGTGTGATCATTGCTTGTACAGCCCTCTCGCAGAGTCCGGAGCAAGTATGGTGGGTCTGACACACCGGTGTCAATGTGTTCTTTTTTCCATTTCCAGGAGTGTATATATATATAATAGGGGGAAACATTCCACTTGGGAAAAATATATCTATAAACAAAGATGATGTGACTTACCAAACGAAAGCGCTGGCACGTCGATAGACACACAAACATACACACAAAATTCTAGCTTTCGCAACCAACGGTTGCTTCGTCAGGAAAGAGGGAAGGAGAGGGAAAGACAAAAGGATTTGGGTGTTAAGAGAGAGGGTAAGGAGTCATTCCAATCCCGGGAGCGGAAAGACTTACCTTAGGGGGAATAAAGGATGGGTATACACTCGCCCACACACACATATCCAGCCACACATATACAGAGATGCCCAAACTCTTTGCCTCTTTATATGTCTGCTTGTGTCTGTATATGTGTGGATGGATATGTGTGTGTGGGCGAGTGTGTACCCGTCCTTTTTTCCCCCTAAGGTAAGTCTTTCTGCTCCCGGGATTGGAATGACTCCTTACCCTCTCCCTTAAAACCCAAATCCTTTCGTCTTTTCCTCTCCTTCCCTCTTTCGTGACGAAGCAACCGTTGGTTACGAAAGCTAGAATTTTGTGTGTATGTTTGTGTGTCTATCGACGTGCCAGTGCTTTCGGTTGGTAAGTCACATCATCTTTGTTTTATATATATATATATATCAGATCAATGCAGTGTGGTGGAGAGGTGTCCTGGTTCATCAACCATTTCCATTTATTCCAGATAAATTCATGAGTAATAGATGAGAAGTCACTTGTTGACAATTATCCTTACCAGCTCTAATGTTTCAGACAATCTGGTCTTGGTCACTTCTAATAGCAACGTATAGGAGAAAGTTCAAGGGTGGTTTGAGAAGTTTTCGGAATGACCATGAGAGGTCAGCACTGGGGCAACTGGTTGTTCACATGATATTCATTGGACTGTTGCCTGCAAAAACACACAACACCAATGCTCTTGGAAGCTGTGGTGGTGACATGGCTCTGTTGTTGTTCCTGCACAGTGATTTGCAAAGATGGAAAAAATCGAGATTCAAGCAGTGATTAAGTACTTCGTAGAGGAAGTTATGAAAGCAAAGGGTATTCATGCTGATTTCTGGAATACAATGGGGCCTCTGTTCCTTCATATTCATCTGCTGTCAATTGGACAAATGAACTTAAATTTGGTCAGGAGAGCTTATATGATGGTAAGTGCAGTGGTCTGCCAAGATGTGCCACTACTCCAGAAGTCATTGCACAAGTGCACAAAATGGTCATGGAGGATTGCTGATTGAAAGTGTATGACACTGCTCATGCTGGCCAGATGTCACCTGAGAGGGTATATTATATTTTAACTGAAGAATTAGAAATGAAAAAAATTATCTGAAAGGCATCTACGTTATGCAAACTCTCATAAGTACAACACAAAAATTATATAACAGATTTAATCCAAATGGGTTAAAAATATAAATGGGAAGAACTCAGTTAATGCAGATCAAACCAAACCAAACAAAGTTAAATGATGGAGAAATACATCACAAAAACCGGGACTGAAGCTAGTTGTGTCAAATTTCTAAGAATGTAAATTAATAAAAATTGATCATGGGCCTTGCTTATACAGCAATTTGCAAATAAATGGAACAGCCTGGAATTTGCAATAATGATAGCATACAATGCTAATAGCATGAACATATGGCAAGCAGTGTATCACAGCAACTTCTAAACAGTAATAGGTTAGAGAATCATATTTTTGGGTAGCTCAAACCATCTCTCTTGAATAATGAAATCATTTAAACTATCCACAATGAGAAGTGAAGAATATCATGTCATCCACATCTAAACATTTATGTTTATCTGTGAACTGATTTAACTTTGTGCATAGTACCATGACTTATTTGTAGCGAATCAATTTCAACATGTTTACAACACGAGGAATCAAAATAATTTTATATCACCCATACATCATTTTAATTTTTATGGTCACATTCTACAGTATATACATTTACACTTATACTCTGCAAACCACCATGAGGTGCATGGCAGAGTGTACATCCCACTGTACTAGTTATTAGGGTTTCTTCCTGTTCCATTGATGTTTGGAGGGCGGGAAGAACAATTATTTGAAATCCTCTGTATGTACAGTAATTATTGTAATCTTATTCACATGATCACTATGTGAGTAATGTGTGTGGGATTGTAGTATATTTCTTGAGTCATCATTTAAAGCTGGTTCCTGAAACATTGTTAATAGATTTTCGCAGGGTAATTTGCATCTTTCTTCCAGAGCTTCCAGTTCACTTCCTTCAATATCTCTGTGACACTCTCCCTTGGATTAAACAAACCTGTAACCATCGTTCTGCCCTTCTCTGTATACATTCAGTTTCCTTTTTTAGTGCTGTTTGGTACAGGTCCCACACACTTGAGCAGTAGTCTAGAAATGGTGGCTTGGGTGATTTGTAAGCAATCTCCTTTGTATACTGACTGCATTTCCCCTGTATGCTACCAATTAACCAAAATTTAACACCGGCTTTACCCATGACTGAGCCAATGTGATCATTCCAGTTCATATCCCTACAAAGTGTTACACCCAGGTATATGTATGAGTTGGCGACTTCTGACAATGGCTCACTGATATTATAGTTGTAGGATACTATGCTTTTTTGTTTTGTGAAGTGCCCAATTTTACATTTCTGAAAAATTTAAGCAAGCTGCAAATTTTGCACTGATTTGAAACCTTAACAAGATCTGACTGAGTATTTATGCAGCTTCTTTCAGATAGTACTTCATTATATATAACTGCATCCTCTGCAAAAAGCCTGATGCTATTATTAATATTGTCTGAAAGGTCATTAATATACAACATGAACAGAAAGGGTCCCAACATGCTTCCCCTGGGCACACCTGAAGTTACTTGTTCATCTGATGAAGACTCTCCATCAAAGATAACACGTTGTGTCCTCCCTACCAAAAAGTTCTCAATCCAGTCACAAATTTCACTTAATATCCCCTATGATCATACTTTTGACAATAGGCGTAGGTATGATACTTAGTCCAGTGTTTTTCGGATATCAACAAATACTGCATGTACCTGACTGCCTTGATCCCAAGCTTTCAGTATGTCCTGTGAGAAAAGTGCAAGTTGGGTTTCAGGTGCTCGGTGTGTATGGAATCCATGCTGGTTGGCATTGAGGATATCATTCTGTTCAATTAACCTTGTTATGTTTGAGCTCAGAATATGCTCTAAGATTCTAAAACAAATCAGTGTAATGGATAGTGGATGACAGTTTTGTGGATCGCTTCTACTACCCTTCTTGCAGACGTATGACTTTTGCTTTTTTTCCCATGGCCATGGTTTTATCTTCAAGGAATCTGTAATAGTTTATAGTTAGAAGAGGGGCTAATAAATTCAGTATAGAATCTGAAGGGATGCCATCAGGCCCTGGAGCTTTGTTCAGTTTAACAATTTCAGCTGTTTCTCAACACCACTGACATTAATACTTGTTGCATTCACCTTGTCAATGGTACAAAGATTAAATTGGGGCAATTATCTTCCATTTTCCATTGTAAAGGAACATTTGGAAATAAACTTAAGCATTTTAGCTTTTGCCTTGCTACTTTCAGATTCAGTTCCTGTCTCATTTGCAAGGGACTGGACAGTAACTTTGGTGCCACTAACAGCCTTTACATACAACTAGAATTTCTTTGGGTTCTGTGAAAAAACATTTCACAATATTCCGCTTTGGTAATCGTTGAAGGCATCATGCTTTGCTCTCCTGACAGCCAGACATATTTCATTCAGCATCCCTCTATCTTTAACCCTATACTTTGTTTTACACCTATTATGCAGTAATCTCTGATTCCTTACAAGTTTCTTTACAGTGATAGTACACCAGGTAGGTTCCCTTGCATTATGAACTGTTCTGTTGAGTACATATCTATCTAGTGCATGGTCAACTATTCTTTTAAATTACATCATTGTTCCTCTACATGCTCCTGCCCTGTGTTGAAAGTTTTGAGTTCCTTATTGACAAATGACACTACTAATTTTTTATCTAGTTTACTGAACACACACACACACACACACACACACACACACACACACACACACACACACACACATATATATATATATATATATATATATATATATATATATATATATATATATCTTTTTGCTTGTTTTAGTTACACTTTGTACTTTGGTAATTACTGTTGCCACAACTGGGTCATGGTCACTAATACCAGTTTTGATGTGGACATCCTCAAAAAGGTTACATCTATTTGTTGCCATTAGACCCATTATATTTCCTGTGGTATGAACATTTATTGCAAAATAAGAGGATCATAATTTCTCAAAGCTGATTTAGAATTGACGAAGATACTTAAATGAGGAACTGGTGCATAAATATTATTATTCAGTTGAACAGTTCATATAGGAAAATCTTAAAATTTGAGCGAGAGGGAACACATACTTATGATTAAAGTCTCTTCTTTAATGTGTATGAATTGTGTATCCAGTAAACTAAATTGTTTTGATTATATTTAAAAAAAAAAAAAAAAAGCAGTAAACCAATGTGTGTGTTTTCATTTGTCTCCTGTACATTAAGTCAATGACTTAACACTGTACGTTATGAGATGATAAACTTCTATTCCATTCTACTGACAAGTTTCTTGAGTCCTACAGTCTTATATCTGGAACACGAAGTTCCAATTTTTCGTATAACTGGAAAACCAAGTTTCAGTTTCTGTAGTGATCAATCAGATTAGGGTTACAGACTGTCTTGTTTGCCATAAAGATATTTGTGTTCCTCACAACCCCTTTAATACTATAGCGATCTCCTCTCTACTGTTTCTCTTCATTATTTATGTCAGTGTCAGGATCAGCCCAGAGATGG
The DNA here is from genome assembly GCF_021461395.2 of Schistocerca americana. Lineage (NCBI taxonomy): Eukaryota > Metazoa > Arthropoda > Insecta > Orthoptera > Acrididae > Schistocerca > Schistocerca americana. Next base: position 1,493,237 of record NW_025726082.1, on the reverse strand, counting down.
AGGGGGAGGGGGAGGCACTGACGAACATCAAGTGAAAAATATAAATCAAATTTTTATACTAATAAATCCATTCAGTAATGGCCCCCACTGTACACCCTTCTCTCCTCAGCAGGATTGAAGCATGGAGAGAGGGAGGGGGGGGGGGGGGGGTAAATTGACAGTTACTAGAGGGGCTCCTGTGAAGGATGGCCTTACATAATTATAACAATACATTTTGATTATTTGTGTTTTCGTGTTAGATTTGTATTGGGTGATGAATGCTTGCTTAACAAAACTTGGACGACGGTGGATGGTGCGGTGGTGGTGTGAGATGCTGAGAGTGGCGATGTGAGGTGCAGCGATCAGCTGTTGGCGGTAGCAGTGGCGGAGATCGCTGACCACGGTGGGCAGTGTCGCATTTTGACGCACTGCAACTTCCACCAGAACATGTAAGTGGGGGGTTCCGGAAGGAGCGATGCACAGACCACAAGGGGGGGAAGAGGGTTGATACTTTTGAATCACTTCACATGCATACTTTGTTGCTTGCATCTAAAGGATGGCCATGCCTTTTCTTTTGAGAATATTTTACTTATTTACTATTCATTTCTACTACTACTATCTTCTACTGAACTACTACCATAAGGGGCAACAAGGGACATTCCTGCTTCCATTTCACAACTTAACATGGTATTCTCCAGGAGACTGCTGTTTATGGACAGCAGGAGGGGTGACCGATGACTCGCAAAAGGTCCTGTTCTAAAAGCTACTCATAGTGGCAAACCATTAAAGTTAGTTTCTAAAGGGATATATACAGAACTAGGACAAGTATGCAAACACCGCCTCAGTGGGGGTAGTGATATTACAGGGAGAGCTATTAAATAGTGAACCGCTACCATTAAGTAGCACATGGTAGGGCAGGGTTGCTCAAAAGTGTTTGTAACAAGTTATACTCTATATAATACTGTTCATACATTGTCACTCAAAACTTATACAATAAATTACTGATAAATCATAGGAAAATTAGAATTCATTGTGGCAGACAAGGTGAAGAATAGGGAGAGCAGTGGTAGCATTTGGGGGTGTGACTGGCTTATCGAAAGGCGACAGCTGTGCCAGTTCACGCGTTGGCACTATGCTCAGCTTATGGTAAGCATTCACTGGTAGCATAACATGCAATTTAAATGATTCCAAAACTTTGTATCAACTGGAAACTCGCTGCATGGTAAAGTGAATAATAGCTAACGGTTTTGCTCTGACCTCAGGGTGACGGCATCTAACAGATCACTTAGCATCACTTAAAACAACACCACAGGAACCCTTGCCTGTTCACAAATCAACTTACAGGGGTAAAACAAATCAATTCTCCTTCATCATCAAGCAAATTTTGCTGCCCTCTGGGGGTTAACAGCCGGAAGTCATGCCAAAGCTTCTTGCATTGAGTTAACCAATCAATGAACTACCACTTACGAAAACAGAAGGCATGGACAGAAAAAGAGTAAATGGTCAGAAAAGATTTCCAAGAACTGAGAGTTTAGGTGTTAGTAGCAATTAGGTAGTGAGGGAATGAGGGGGGTATAGTCGTGCTTACTTGTCATTTTCATCAGAGAGAATGCAACAATGAGGGGCTGCATTAATAAATGCTTGCAATCAATGCATAGGTAGAATTCGCCGTATGTTGTGGTTTCATAAGTGATTCACTGAATCGGAAGCTTTAGTACTGGATGTTGGGGTTTAGGAAGAAAATGAGTTTGACCTATGGGAAAAATCATGTTGTGTTCAACTCTGGGGTTGTTCTGGATATAATCGTGGGCACCCGTCCGTGATTGCAACATCAGGGTAGCCCGACATATTGGCCATTTATGTCAAATGGCACACCCACAGCAAACCAGAAAGGTTTTCATGTTAAAGAGTAAGGAATGGGGTATAATTTGGAACAGGCTCAGGTAACGGGTTCCAGGTTAAACTTGATTCAGCAATGATACCTACTAGCTTCAGGGTACAGATATATGAGATCAGACACACACGTCTGCTGGGTGAACAGACACTTGCTCAAATTACTAGCCGAAATGCAAATTTTTCGCAACAGTAATACCTCAGAAAGTAGTTAATGGGCCACCACAATCAAGAGAGGAGCGATACCTCCATAAAATGGCTGGAAAAACTTGTCTAATATACAGGGTTATATTAATTCTTGTGGTCCTACCGGAAGGCATAGCCAAGCTGCCCTTTCCTGAGAGAAGAAAGGAAAAAGACACGATAGAAACATTGACCTGGCAGTAGGGTAACAGAAAAATGGGAGGGTAAAAAAATATCTGCAGCAAGTGATACGACCATAGGGTGTACCGTCCACAGGGACTTCCACAGCAGAATCAGTCGCCTACCACCATCCTAGCAGGAGAGTAAGGAACCAAGTCAACGAAATTTGGCCTATACTAAACCAAGTTTACCATGGGTCAGAACGGGTCTGGTCTTAGTTAGCAGTGAATAGACTACGTAGCACCTTTGGGGGGGGGGGGGGGGGGTTGGTATGTGATGTCCTCAAAGCAAGATAGATGGGCACAGGTAGTTACCAATATTATACGAAGAGGGGTGGTGAAATTTCGAGAAACTTCTCAAGTGGCTTGTGAGCCATCTAGTAAAATCAGTCACAAACTATGTCCTAGCTGGTTTGGAGGTGGGGCATCCTGTTGCCATAGCCTCGACAGTAGGAAGTATTAATGTGGTACGGCAGTGGCAGGTATCCAGGGTTACCAGTGTGTGAATGTATGTTTGTGTTGTTGGTTGAGAAACATCTCTGCTTAACTCCTATTCTAGGGAAAAGTAGACGGAAGCAGTGCTGTAAAGCAGTTCTGCTTAACCCTCACGCCAGGAAAAAGTGGGGAGGGGGAAGGGGGGGGGGGGGGGGGGGGAGGGGAGCCACATTGATGCATTTGTATCATCACTGATCAAATCCCTGACTATATGGTACAGCCAGGTTTCCATACAGGGGATTGCAATGGGTGGATAGTCTAAGGGCATGATATTGATTAGACCTCTGATTACAATAAGTCAATAGCCAAAAAACTGGCAGGGTGCAGAACGAATGCTGCTAGAGGAGCACAGGAGGCTGAATACAGCAACAACAGAAAAATTCTGACTGTAGTAGCTGTATTGGAATATAAAAGGCTTCCTTCCCCCTCCCTCTGGAGGGAGTCAATGATGCACAGATGACAGAGATAGGTAGGCGATCATTTTACGAAACCTAAAACTGAAAGAATAAACCTATCAGCTGCACGATCTGTGGGTGCTAACCGCAACGTGTAAGGCACATATCCCTGGAGGAGGGAGGTAGAAAGTAATGGTTGAGGGGGAAATGAGCAACTCAAAACAAAGGTAGGAACCTGGTGCAATGCATGGGCGAGGAAGACATAGGGCAATTACATCTCGTGGGGGTTAATTACTACAAAATTCCTAAGATCCCTGAAATAAAAAAGATGAGCTATGAAAAAGAGAGGCACAAACGACGGCAATAATGTACAGTATTCTACTATAGTGTACAATATATTGTCAACAAGATAGCGCATTACGGTGCTTGGGTGATGACGTCATATCATGGGCGCTAATCATCAACAAACAGCGGGAACTTCCATCTTGGAACATCACAGGTGTGTTTGTTTGAATAAACAGATGGGGGTCTCTCACATCGTAACGTACGGTGGGGCACTGTACCCAAATGGTAGCAGTGTCGATTTTTATGCTTGCTCATAACAACTGCACTTCCTCAAAAAAGAACTTTGTAGAAAGCAGGGTGAACAATAATGGAGCCTAAATTAGGTCTGGGTGAACATGTGTAGCATGCACATGGGGTGCTAACTACTATTCTTCATTTACTTGGGTGAAACTTAATTGCATCTCTCCTACCACAAAATCTATCTTATTTACTGCTCTACAGAGAGAGACTAGCGCATTTCATCTCAACTTCAGGGGCGTATTCAGCTCTTCTCTATTGGGTATTTTATATAACTCGGGTGCTTCACTCACTTCTAAACATACCAGTCCGGCTCTGGCCACAAACATAATGCATAATAGGATTTCAGAATTGCTAACTCGTTAACTCGTATAATACGACTGTAGGGGAAGGCTTACCAAATGGTAGTATTGGGGTAGTGTAATAAATCTCAAATCAAGGGCTGTGGTTGGCCTTTACATACTGGGGTTAGCAATATGAAGTACAAGTACAAATTATACAACACAAATGGCATAAACCATAAAAATACATGCAAGAAATAACATATGGGATATAGCAAGGGCATTGCTGCACAGCAAAATGATGATGAAATGTTTAAACCTAACATAAAACCATATGGTGAGAAAAAAGAAAGAAAGAAAAAAAAGAAAAAGAAAAGTTATTGGTACCAGTTATTAAATAGCTATCAACTGGCACTGCATAGTGGGCTGGACTTTGCTCAACAACTCTAATCATACAAAAGGTGCCTAATACTTAGTGGTAAAACAATTTATCATACTCAGTACTTGGTGAGGCTGGTAGTGTTATAAAACTGGCAAGAGGCAGAAATGGACAGAGGCAGGTTTCAAGTTGGTGCTGAGATTGCAGAGGAGCAACGCGGTGCGTGTGGAGTGCTGAGATAGCTGGACAGTGGCGCATGTCCTGAGTCAGCAATGCCTTGGGGCATTGGAACAAAGCGTTTACAAAATGCATTCCACGTAAATTAGTAACATTAGAGTGGATTGTTGCAAAGAGTATTCCAACTCCTTTTGAGAATGAATCGATAAATATGAGTTGAATGGAGTACGAGGGGCACATAATGGTGAAGCCATTTACGAATTGGAAAAGGAGCAGGTAGTCTGTTATTAAGGTGCGTCAAACTAGATGGAAGGTGGTAGGGTGGTACTATACTTCAGAGGAGGCTTGGAAATGCATAGCGCCACCCAACTAAATTGTGGTGCACAGGAAAACACCCCATAATGGCACGCTTCGTTATTGTGATATTTTTCTTTTCGCGTTCGATCAGCTTGAGATCACTTGCTTCTGAACTGCCCTGTCTGATAAGCAGACTTGTTAGGGGCTTAGGTGCGCAAATAAACTTACGAGTGGGTTTTCATGTGGTTGAAGTCACCCAGGCATTGAGATAGAAGGATGGAAGGAATCACAGTTAAAATAGGTATTGCATTAAAAAATGTGGGGCCTTTCTGTGTTAAGTTGCTATGCATGGATTGATAGCAAAGATAGCTCTAATATGCATATGGTCCTTTTAACAGCAGCTGGCAGTGCACAGTTGGCGCTCAGAGAGAGGGGAAGGAAGTGGGAGGAATCAGGTAGCGACAGCCAGCGTGACGGGATGAACGACGCGGGTTGGAGAGGGGCGGGGAAGTGGCAGTAGTGTCAGGTGTTTGAAGTGACTCCACCCCTTGCCTTATGATCACTGCATGTGCGACTGTTCATTGACAGGTCCAGCTGATTCTGACAGGTGGAGCGTACATGTTTACAGTCACAGTATCAGTGTTCAAACGGGAAAGTTACTTAATGCAATCACTTCTTCATACAATATTCTTAATTATAATTAACTGTATTGGTACTGAACTGCTGTCTGACCACTAGGCCAGCATTGCAGAACAGGCTGGGCAGGTAGAGCTCTGATAATCTCTTTCAGAGAGGGATGCTAGGGTGAAATTTCAGTTACTACAGTATGGGAGCATAAAATACATATTGTAGGGGTAGAATGTTCACTTGCAAAGAGAAAGAAAAATAACAAGGTGGTTGCCTGAATCTTTTTACTTTTTCTTTTGGTTGATAAAACGGAATCTCTAAAGCACAAAACAGCACCTTAGTGTCTAATCTCTGGATCTAAGGGCGTATGCGTGTTTATATCTCAGAGCGTATCTAGGGCGAGCTGGGGGTGGTGGAACTTTCCATTCTCTCCACTTCACAGGGGGAACAGGACCTGCTGAAGGTCTGTCATTTGGCTCAGAAGGTGGAGGGAGGGGCATAGTTCCTGAATAGTGTTTTAGCGTATCAAAATGGATGATCACTTTGTGGTCTGGCTGTTGTAATTCTGCATTGACAGGAAAGGTGAGCCATCATACATGGGGGGGGGGGGGGGGAGGGGGGGTAAGTTTCTTCACTCTTCCTTTCTTTACATTAGGTTTTTTCAGTAAAACCAAATCACCAGGTTTAGAGGGGGGAGAATGGCATTTTAATTGCTTCTTCCTATCTGTTTTCTGGTTGCTTTGCGGTTGTTCCCTTGTACCTTCTTCCAAATGGTCTTAAGGCGGTGGGCTATCCCCGTTATGGCTGTGTGATTGATTCCCAGAGGTAATTTATCAATCTCAAAAGATGATTCTGTAGTGCGGCCAAATACTACCTCATAAAGGGTATGTTTAGTGTCTTCGTGAAAATGACTATTGTAGGCACTTTCCGCATGTATATCTTTGCCAGTCACTGTGAGTTGAATTGATGTTATAGGAAAGCATTCATTTCACAGTGCCATGGACACGTTCAATGTGGCCATTTGCCTGGGGGGTGAAAAGGGGTGGTTCTCCATTTTTTGATTCTTAGCAATTTGCAAACTTGTGCAAATAAGGTGGACATAAAATGGGTCCATTGATCAGTTATAATGGCTTCAGAGCTTCTGAAAGGAAGGACAAGATGATCTACAAAAGTTCGTGCTATGGTTTCTGCTGACATGTCAGCAATGGGTACCAAAATAAGGTATTGGGAACAGTGATCAATAACAGATAGAATATATTTACTTCCTTGTGTACTTATGTGAAGTGGCCCGACTACATCCAGAGCTATGAACTGAAAGGGTTTTGATGCCTCAGGAAGAGGTTGTAAGGGAATTTTGATTTGTGGGGGTGGTGCTCTTTGGACACATAGTAGGCAGTTTTTTATATACTTGGCAACATCTTGCCATCTGTTGTCCCACTAATACTTCAGGAAATGTGGGCGTTTGTGGGTCTTCGTCCACTATGGCAATCTTGGATGCTGTTATGGTACTGGGCAATAATTCTTGATTGCAAATCTTTAGGTATTACTACACACTTACCCAGGAAGGTCTTGCAGTATAAAATTCCATCCTCTGTAACAAATTCCAGATGGGAGCGATACTGGAAGCATTTTTCATCATTTTCCTGGGAGACTTTTGCATCATCAGTAAGAACATCTTCTGTTTGAGCTACTCTCACTTCTCTACTAAGGGCACCAGCACTCTGGTGCAATCTTCCAGCTTTGTGTTGCACTTGGCAGTCATACTCACTCAGTTTCAGGGCCCAGTGGGTGAGACGGCTGCTAGGTCCTTTTAATCTTAATAACAACTGAAGTGCTGCATGATATGCCACTATTTTAAATTTTCTCCCATAAAGATAGCATCTCAAGTAGTTAACTCCAAACATCAACGCCAGTAATTCTTTCTCCGTAGTGCTGTAATAATTTCTGCCTGGTTCAGCTGATGGGATGCGTAACCAATTGGTCTTCCCTCACAGTCAATACTTTGTCTCAGGATAGCTCCTATGGCAAAGTCGGACATGTCACATGAGAGAGTGAATGGTTTTTCGAAATCGGGATAGATGAATAAGGGGAAACTAGTCGGAGCATCTGATATGCTGCACAGCCGATTCACAATTGAGGGTCCATTGATAGGTTTCATCTTTTTTCAACAGGTGGGTAAGGGGTTTAGCTATTGTGGCATAGTCCTTTACAAAACACCTATAATAATTGCTGAGTCCCAGAAAGTTTCGCAATTCTTTTAAGTTCTTAGATGAAGGGAATGTCCCAACTGCTTCAATTAGATGGGGATCTGGCTTTATTCCAACAGCACAAATAATATGCCCTAGGTACTGTACTTGACTCTCTGCAAAGGAACAATTCTCTGTCTTTAAACTTAGTTAGATTAGCACTTCTTAGTCTAGACAAAACATTTCTTAACCTGGTAACATGCTCATCTATGGTCCTGGAAAAAACAATGATATCAGCTAGATAAACTAGGTGTGTTATAGGCTTCAGCCCTAATGGCATTCTCAGAAATTCATATAGACCGGAGGGAACTACAAATGCTATTTTCGGCCTGTCCGGTGATGCAATCGGTATTTGGTGGTACCCACTCTTCATATCAAGGGTAGTGAAGCATTTGCAGTTTCCTAACTTGTGTAGTGTTTCGTCAACATGGGGGAGAGGGTAAGTATCAGGAGTGGTTACCATATTTACTGCTCTTATATCAGTGCAAAAACAGTAGGTCTTCTCTCCATTCATTGACTTTTTGGGGACAACAACGATTGGGGATGACCAGGGAGTGGCAGAGGGTTGTATTATCCCTGCCTCTAGCTGCTGTTGGATAGTTTCCTCCACAACAGGCTGGAGGTGTTACGGTATTCTATATGGTTTGTGCGCAATGGGCCTTGCATCTCTGATGGGAACTTAATGGTAAATAAGATCAGTAGATGGCAAGTAATGACTTTTCGCGAGTAACCAGGAGTGTTCTTCTGAGATGGAGTACAATTTGTTTTGGTCAGCTGCAGGTAAATGAGCTAACTTATCCTTAAATTTGTCTTTGAGCACGGGAACAATATGACATATGTTACGTTCTGGGAGCCGGTGTTTTTGGTTAGATTTTGGCTTCTCTTGTACAGGGTGGTTTTCTCCAATCTCGTGGCCGCTAGCTATAATGGTGGCACTAAGAATCTCTGCCTCCTTCGTCCCAAAATTGTCCAAACATACAGGAACGTAAAATTTTTTTCCTTGCACTTCTGCTGTTGTTTAACCGCATTTAACATCGACCTGTAATCTGTAAAAAACATCATTTTGACGGAGAGGATCAACCAATACAGCTGTTCTCGGCAGTTTGTGGGGTTTGACCCCAAGTCAGATAATGCATCCCGTGCCACCGCTGATTCTAACAGAGGTAGTTGTATGTAACGACCATGTTTGCATGGGAGGAACCTGTAGAAGTGGCCACGTTTCACAAGTACCTTGGGACAGAATGACGTGGGGGCTGCCAAAACGGTGGGTTTCCTCACCAACATGGACAATTTGCGTTCTGTAATTGACTACACTGTGATAGTGGTGAAGTAAATCATCCCCCAGGATGACATCAAAATCTCGCCCCCGTTTCTGAATTACATCCATGACAAAATGGTAGTGGCTGCCTCCGATTTTCTACTTAACTTGGCGATACTCAGCGGGTACAATTATCTCATCACTCAGACCATTGATGTGGTGATGGTGTGCTTTTAACACTTGTCCACCCCATGCCCTACGAATAACATGCTAGTTTGTGGTCCCGTGTCACAAGTCATGTGGCATCACGCAACTAGGCAGGTTATGTTATATTGATCTTCCCTCCCACATACGGGTCGATTCCATGTATAAATACATCAATCAAGCCGGCCGAAGTGGCCGTGCGGTTCTAGGCATTGCAGTCTGGAACCGCATTCTTCCGTTAATTCTATCTTATGTGTGGGGTCCGAACCTAGCATGTAAGTGTGGCAAGCCACAGCGCGGATTCGGTAAGCAAATGCTTCTACATCCTCCCTTTGCTTCTGGTGGAGGGTGAATAACTTGTCTCTGTAATAGCAGGTGTCACATCTGTCTGAATACCTTTCTTTCAACCCAGCTTCTAACTTGGTAAATGAGATGGTGTCCCTGAAGCTGAGCACTGATTCAGTATAGGTACGGGCATCACCTGACAATTTAAGGTGGAGTACATTCAACAGGAAATCATCAGGCCAAGTGCAAGTGTGGCCTACATCTGGGACAGTTTGCTGAAAGGAGTGTATTTGTTCATTGGGTTTGCCGGAAAATGTTGGGATAAAGTTGACTGCATGGAAACTGGTAGCCAAGGTTGCAGTGTACGGCTGGGGTACTACGCTACTGGAGGTGCTTGCAACCATCATATGAAGCACAGCAAGGTGTGTGTTTCTGGCACACTTAGATTGGCAGACTGAGTTTGAGCCAATTTTTGGCATTTTTCCGTTAATTCTATCTTCTGTAATAGCAATTTATCAATTTGTGCTTGGAGGACAGCTACTGGGTCTGTATTTCCCATAGGTAGGGAGTTGTCTTCACCAGTGGCAGTACTATGGGTTTGAGGCATGGTTACAATGTTAAGGCACCTAGTGCTCGCTGGGAACTTTACAATTGGAGCACAAAACGAAAAGAAGGGGCCTATATTGGACGGGACGATGGTTTAGCTGACAGCATAGTGGCAGTGGTGTGGGAAAATTTAGTGACAAACTTACAGAAGTTATGGCAGTGGTGCATTGGGCGACGGTGACAGGAATATGCGGCAAAGGTGATTTCGGCGGTGTTGACGGCCGGGTGCCATATCTCAGTTAGCTGTCCGGAACATATGACTGAACTGCGGCATGGCACAGAAGGTGGCTTTCTATGGCGTGGCATAGCCCCGGACTGTCTGGGGTGGCAGCAGCACTGCAACTGGTGATGACATCCAGTCAGGTGCCTGGCCACGTGGTCTGGCGTTCGCTATGGGAGCTGCTTGGAATAGGCACCGATACGGCAGAATGCTCCGTGGCGAACCATGAATGTGTGCGCTTGTTTTTACATGGTGCATCTGGCACATCAAGTGTGAAGTATTTCTGGCAGCTTCATTAGGTATGGGTGGTTAAACTTCAAATGCAAATGAGACGGGCCTAACGATGATGTATCCCACTCCTGGCACCAGATGTTAATGCATCAGAATTGGCCGGGGTGGGGGGGGGGGGGGGGGGGTAGGAGTAGGAACCCGTTGAAGTGAAAAATCAAACATAGTTTTTACTGTATGCAAGGCAGGCCTAAGAAGCCACTGAGATTTGATAGGCAACCGCCCAAGAGAGCAGGACAAGAGAACGTCTGGTCGGGTCAGACACTGCCAGAACAGGAGAGCAAACAGCATGTCAGCTCCCAGCATCTGCCTGCAGTTCCACCCCCACTTGACCACCTCCAAGCCTCCCTATTGGTCGGCCAGATCATAAGACATGCAGTTCAATAGCGTTACCTTGTCAGCAACACATGGATCTAGCTGCTGATGGTTCAACACGTGAGGTTCAGAGTGACTCTATCCAGTTATGGGCATCGTGACTGAGATGCTGCAACTTGCTGGCAGGCAGAAGGCACTAATGAACATCAAGTGAAGAATAAAAATCTAATTTTTATACTAATAAAATCAACAAAATACTGCTTCTATGTTTTTGGATTTGTGGAGTATTGATGTTTGGTGAAAATTAGAAAATTCACGCAGTTAAGTTTTGTGTCATAGTTATTTGAATGTTCTGAGGGTTCTAACTATTTCTTTCAATATCTTGATAATACCTATAGGGGGACTTTTTTAATGTGTTCACTGGACAGTCACCCACTGCTGTTTACAGTCAGTTAGATCAGGTAAAAGACATATACTTCTTGTTGCAATTTTTAGAGAATGTCAGAACAGTATTGGTCTCTAAGAGCACTTCCATGGTCATGGCACAAATGCATAAATGTTTTCAAAAATCGTACACAACTTTGAACAAAATGAACATAATCATAGTTGTCGGGATTTTCCTCTGGCCTCGTATAGCATTCCTCTCTCCACTGCTTCCCATGTTACTCCTTTCCTCGTGAGACTTTCATTAATCTGGTCTGCCCATCTCTTACCAGGCCCCACAATTGGTCTTTTTCCTGATACCTCCATCTCCAAATACTGACATTGAGATTTGTGTCAGGTGCACCCACTTCAAATGACATAACCACTTCAATCTCACAGTGCTCATTATTTTCTCCATTGTCAAGGTCACCTGCAGATCTCTCATTCCTAATTCTTTCTCATGTGGTTTTTGTAGGACTGACTTAAGGAAGTTCATTTCACATGCTTTTATCTGACACCGTTTTCTCTTACCTATGACACAGGTCTCCAGACTGCAAGGCTCTTAAAGGGCTCCCTTGCTCGAGATTAGGTTTTTTACTTGGCAGAATAAGTTGGATCCTTTCGCTACTCTATTTAAAACTTCTCGCTTGACACCTCCATCACTTTATTCGACATTACACTGATAATTGAAATTTTTCGCACATTTAATCATCTCTCCTAGCAGTACAATTGTACAGGGTGTGGGTGCTCTACTCATCTTCATGTTATTTGATACAGTCAACTTAGATTCTTTAAATTCTTATTCTAGTAATCCAGTCTCCTCTGAACCTTCACTTTTGTCTCTCCCTAAATGCTGATGTCATCAACAAAAGCAAAAGCACTGAGGACTTAATTTTCTTTTTCTTTGATTTCTTTCATTATTGTGTTCGTAAGTGTAATGAAGAGTAACAGGTCAAGTGAACCACCTTCTGAACACCTCTCTTTGTCTTAAAACATTTTGATCTTTGTACTTGTACACCATATAACAACCTTCATAAAGTATCTAACCTTTTTTAATTGATGAATCATGATAATTATCTTTTCTCAACCATTCCCATATTTTATCCCTTGGTACACTGCCATATCCTTTTTCCAAATACAGGAACACTACTGTCAGGTCCTTTCCTTTTTCTCAGTACTTCTCCATTAACTGATGGAGGAAAAAAATAGGTCTATCATTTTCCTATTGACTCTAAATCTGTGCTGTTGTTTCTCAAACTGATGTTCCAGGATTTTCCCAGGTTTCTTTTGTTGCCATGGCTTACAGCCAAATTTGCATTGTTCACTGTGGCAGCTGGTGATCATGTGCTAATGTGCTACAGCGTACTGTAAATGTCACACTTGAAATGTGCCATTTCTCTTTGAATGCGAGCTGGAAATCACATTAAAAGTGTGCCATTTCTCTTCAAGTGCAAGCCAAAAATCGCCTTGAAAATATGCCATTTCTCTCTGAATTCACAGTGGTATAGAAATAAAGTGGATGAAAAAATGTTTTATAGCACACTGTCCACAGTAACTAAAAACCAGTGTTGACTGTTGAAATGATGGTCTGACTTGCTACAATCAATTCAGAAAAGGGAGGCAGCTGTCTGTTTTCAATTGTGCATGCTGTGATTTGGCATCATACCTTCTGCCATTAAGAGTGCTACATTGTTCGCAGCACCAGGTCAATATTTTTCTTTGAAATTGCACATAAAATATTGTACAAGTGTGGAGTCTGAGGGAGTTTTGAGGAATGGTTGATATTTCGGTGCTCTGGTCATGCAAACCAACTGGTAATTCATTAGTTTAGAGTCAGTTCATGCAGCTACCATAATCATTTTTCCATTTTATTTTATTGTAAACAATGCTGAGCTATTATTTATAAAATCTGAATATCTTTAAACAGTTCAGTTTATATACACAAAATGAATATACTCAATTTTTTTACAATTACTACACTTGTATCTAAGTCACAAGGTTATGTAGGTGGTGCTGTAAAATGCAAGGTCATGTGGAAATTTGGTATGAAAGCGTTTTCTCTAAATGATCTGTTGATGATCTGTTAGGTCCTTTTTCAGTGCATCTTTGGAGGTGTGAGTGACAGTTAAAAAATTTGGTGGATCTGCACCAAATTTAAATCTAAGAACAGGAGGGTGTGAGATAGGGCTCACCAATTTGCCTCAAACTAAGTGAATAGTGGTGGGTAGATACCCCCTTCCAATACCTAGAAATTTTTACATGTCTGGGCCATATGAAAGGATAAAATGCTCTTGAAAGATTTAGGCTTAGAGTATGAGAGATGGTAAAGCACACTGACTGGCAGTTTGTTGGTTTGGGTTCGATTCCTGCTGCCACAGTCATTTTTTTTAAATTTTTTTTATTCCTACCAATGTTAAACAGTTAAATACAAAATTTGAAGAGTTCAATTTGTACACCTAAAGCTAATACATTCAATTTAATATTTATGGAATATTCCATTGGTTCTTGAAGGGACATAGACATACTAAAAACTTGTCTGTACAGTATTAATGTGCCACAATTATTGTGAAACATTAATACCATTCATTCAAGTTTTAATATTCAGTTTAATTATGATTACCACCCTTGAGGTTCAAAAGGCTATAGGTGGTTGTAAAAATGGAGACAGTACCAGGAAATTTAGTGTGAAAGTGTGTGAAAGGATTGGGATCTATGGGTGTGATGTTTGCAATGCACATTTTTGCTTCCGCTTTTGTTATTTGGAACAGTGATGTGTGGGATTCATAAACATATAAACAACACACTTGAGCTTAGTGCATTATTTAAAACTAATACCACAACAATATTATGTTGCACCTGTCATGATGCCATAGTGAAACACAGTCTATATATATTTTTGTTATATTGCCACACACTTTTGAAGACTTATCACCTGGCAAAAGGTTCCTGCTGACCTATAAAAATGTCTCCCTCACTGAGTTCATTTCAATGAGATATGACGCATCAATTACCACAGCATTTCCATTATTTACAATTATAGCACAGGTGGACATTGTGTAACACACACTGGTGACAAAAGCATTCCATGAGTGCTTGGAGAAATGTTAGATAAAATTTACTCAGTCATGAGCAAGCACTGTGGTTACCCCTATACCTCTGTTATTATTATGAATAAGGCCTGTAAAAAAAAAAAAAAAAAAAAAACGAAAAAAGAAAAAAAAATACAACAGTATATGACTTCTGTTTGTTCAGTTCTTCAAAAAGTAGCATAGGCTGGAGCACAACTGAAATGAACCCACAATGTGAAGCTATTAGTTCATCTCATGTGTAAATCTCTATACCTCACTGTGCTTCTTGGTTTGATAATGATGTGTTGCCTGTCAGTATCCACTAGCAAATTTAGAAATGTATAGCTTCCAATTCTTACGTTTCTTTGTTGTGGTAACTCTCTTTCAGATGTACAGAAGATCTGTACTCCATGACAGAGCTGTTATTTCTCACAGATAGTGTGATGAATCCAGTATCACTGTATTTCAGAATTTGCTAACAAAGAGAAAAGGAAACCAATCTGTGAAAACCATTCTCCATGTTGATAATTTCTGTGTACGTTGGTGATCATTGCTTGGAAGAAAATAGTTTACTATTATTATTGTCAGCACATTGCCTGCAACTTGTACTGTTGAGGGAATAGGGAACCTTTTCTGTAATATCTGGCCACTAGTGTTCAACACTCAGTGATCTTTAAAACAGTTACATTGGTGCAATTGTGGGCAAAACAGTTCATACACTTTGGTTTATTTGTAGCTGACAGGGCAGATGCTATCAGTCTATAAAGGGGATTGCTTACAAATTATAAAGCATAACTTCATTCTGAAAATGACTTTGTATGTATGGTTTCTGAAGCTAAACTGCCACTCTCACAGTAAATGCAAGATGGAAAGAGGTACGTTCAGCTGCAGCTCCGGCAATGCAGATACTGAGTAACACTGGTGTTGGGAATGCAAATGAGATTTTACATCATTAGTACATTGGTGGGTGTGAAAATGGTATATTTTCAAGTTGGTACACTAACTGCCATTTACATTACTACACCACATGTCATGTACCCTGCCATGTCATGTACCATACCATTACTTGACACTGATTTGGATAGAAAACTGAATTGCATGTCCCCTACCAGTAAAACCAGATGGTTTGCATGCATAAGGAAGGAAAGATTACTGCCCCCCAAACAGGTAAGTGTTTGACCTAAAGCCATCGTATGCTTGATGACCACACTATTAATAACTCTTAAAAGCCAGTAGCTTTCGCACTCACATCTAACCTAGTGGCAATAGTTTATGCAGCCATTTTTAAAGGGATGAATTGTTTGGTTTAAATTTCTGTAATACAGGAATCATTTATTTAAAATTAATGAAATTTCAGGAATTGTTACTAACAGACCTTTATTAGATATAAAATGAACATGATGGTTTAAAATGAGCTTTCATTATCACAACATTGAATCTTGGAAACAGAGTCCTGCAGCATAGTATCACTACTTACGTTTCCAGCAGTTCTGTTACAAGAAGTTTACACAAGCTTCTTCCTTTGCCTTCTCACTAGATTAATGAACTTAAATGCACTTAATATTAATTAGTGTCCTAACATTTTCATATACTACTTTTACCATTAGAAAAGGTTTCAGTTTTTGTTTTATCATACCTTACTTACTTCATGACAAGGATTTTAAAGAAACAACAGCTCAAATATCCCTATGTTTAACTGTTGGAGTGATGTTATCGTACTTGTTGTCAAAAGCTGGGAAAGTAATACTCTGTTATCAGCAAGACTACGGGTGGTGAGTATGTGGTCAGCATACTGCCAGTCCCGATGCTAACAACATGTGAGTGCATATTTTGATTCCCAAACTGAGGGATTATTTATTCAATTAATTATTCATCCATAGATCATGTATAAAATGAATGGCTTCATACATGTCATCTTACATAAAAAGGGAAAGATTTTTTAAAAGTTTAACTCATTCATTTATGCAGTACTATCATCCTTTCAAAACATAGTTTCCACTACTTACTTGTGTCACTGGTCACTGATTGTATCACTACACACAAACACAAATCTGTCTTCCAGTTGGTATCAGGACATTGACGGTACTTCTATCAGTTTATCAAATTCTTGACGTTGTCCTCTCTACTCCCAAGGAAAAACTTGAGTAACCACCTCAATCTAAGGATGAGAGGGTCTGATCGAGAGAATGGAACAAAGTATTTTCCATCACAGATTTAGGGCATACAGTTTTACAGTAAGCTTCATTAATCTGTGACACTTTACTGCTGAGGGCAGTTAATTATTAAGTAATGTCAATTTTTCACCATTCCATGCTCTATGTTGCCTATATAATCCTTGACTTAGTAGTATGAATTACACTGAGACAAAAGTCATGCGATACCTCCCAATATCTTGTCTGACCTCCTTTTGTGTGGCATAGTACAGTCACTCATGGCATGGACTCAACAAGTGGCTGAAAGTCCCCTGCAAAAATAATGTGCAATGTTGCCTCTAGTCATCCGTAATTGTGAAAGTGTTTCCAGTGCATGTTTTTGTGCATGAAATGACTCCTTGATTAAGTCTTGTAATGTTTGATGGGATTCAAGTCAGGTGATGTGGATGGCCAAATCATTTGCTCGAATTGTGCACAATGCTCTTCAAACCAATTGTGAACAGTTGTGGCTTGGTGACATGGTGCATCATTGTTAGGGAATATGCAGTAATGATCAGTTCAGTTGGACCAGAGGACCCAGTCTATTCCATGTAAACACAGTGCATACTGTTTTGGAGCCATCACCAGCTTGCAGTGCCTTGTTGACAACTTGTGTCCATAGCTTTGAAGAGTCCGTGACACTCGCAACCTACCATGAGCTCTTTCCAACTGAAAGTGGGATTCATCTGACCAGGCCAGGGTTTTCCTGTCATCTAGGATCCAACCAATGAAATCATGAGCCCAAGAGAGGCATTGTAGGCGATGTCATGCTGTTGGCAAAGGTCCTAGTGTCAGCCGTCTGCTGCCATAGCCTATTAACATGAAATTTTTCCCCACTGTCCTAATGGATATTTTTGTCTACATCTCGCATTGATTTCTGTGGTTATTTCATGTAGTGTTCCTTGCCTGTTAGTACCGACAGCTCTACGCAAATGCTGCTGCACTCAGCCATTAAGTGAAGGCTGTCAGGCACTGTGTTGTCTGTGGTGAAAGGTAACGCTTGAAATTTGGTATTCTCAGAACATTCTTGACACTGGACATCTTGGAATATTGAATTCCCGAATTATTTACAAAATGAAATACCCCAAGTGTCTTGCTCACACTACCATTCAGTGTTCAAAGTCAGTTAATTCCCATTGTGTGGCCATAACTGTGTCAGAAACCTTTCCACATAAATCACTGGAGTACATATGACAGCTCCACCTATGCAGTGCCCTTTAATACCTTGTCTACACAATACTACCACCATCGTTTTAGACTAGATTAGATTAGTACTTGTTCCAGAGATCATGAATACGGCACTTTGTAATGATGTGGAACATGTCAGGTTAATAAAAGGTGTCTATACAAGATATTACATTACACAAAATATTACATGACACTTAACTTTTTTTTTTTTTTTTTTTGTGAGTTGGGGAAATTACCCACGTACTATATCCAAAAATTCATCTAATGAGTAGAAGGCTTTGCCATTAAGAAATTCTTTTAATTTTCTTTTAAATACTATATGGCTATCTGTCAGACTTTTGATGCTATTAGGTAAGTGACCAAAAACTTTTGTGGCAGCATAATTTACACCATTCTGAGCCAAATTTAGATTTGACCTCGACTAGTGAAGATCATCCTTTCTCCTAGTGTTTTAGCCATGTACTCTGCTATTACTTTTGAATTCGTTCGTATTGTTAATAACAAATTTCGTAAGTGAATATATATATTGTGATGCTACAGTGAAGATCTCTAGTTCTAAAATAAGTGTCTGCAGGATGATCCTGGATGAGTTCCAGCAATTACTCTGAGTACACGCTTTTGTGCACTGAACACTCTTTTACTCAATAATGAGTTAGCCCAGAATTTGATGCCATACGAAAGCAGAGAATGAAAGTTGGCATGGTAAGCTAATTTACTCAGATGTATATCGCCAAAATTTGCAGTGACCCTAATAGCATAAGTAGCTGAACTCAAACGTTTCAGTGGATCCTCAGTGTGTTTTTTCCAGTTCAATCCCTCATCAATGCATACACCTAGAAATTTTGAATATTCTACCTTAGCTACCGATTTCTGATCGAAGCCTATATCTATTAATGGTGTCATTCCATTTACTGTGTGGAACTGTATATACTGTGTTTTGTCTAAGTTTAATGAGAGCCCATTTGCAGAGAACCACTTAATGATTTTCTGAAAAACATCGTTTACAATTTCACCATTTAATTCTTATCTGTTGGGTGTGATAGCTATACTTGTACCATCAGGAAAAAGTGCCAGCTTTGCATCTTCATGAATATAGAATGGCAAGTCATTAATATATATTGAGAACAGCAGAGGACCCAAGACCAAACCTTGCGGCACCTCATTCTTGATTGTTCTCCAGTTTGAGAAATCATCAGTTTTTTGCATATTATGTGAACAGCTTATTTCAACTTTCTGCACTCTTCCAGTTAGGTGTGATTTAAACCATTTGAGCACTGTCCCATTCATACCACAGTACTTGAGCTTATCTAGAAGTATCCATGATTTACACAATCAAAAGCCTTTGATAGATCACAAAAAATCCCCACGGTGACTTCTGGTTACTCAGAGCATTTAATATTTCATTAGCGAAAGCATATATAGCATTTTCCGTTGAAAAACACTTCTGGAAACCAAACTGACATTTTGTTAAAACTTTACTTTTGCAAAGGTGTGAAGCTACTGCACAAAACATTACTTTTTCAGGAATTTTGGATAAGAGATTCAGAAGAGAGATTGGGCGGTAATTGTTGACATCAGACGTATCCCTTTTTTATGCAATGGTTTAACAATGGCATACTTCAGTCTATCTGGGAAAATACCCCACTTCAGAGAGCTATTACATATGTGGCTGAGAATCCTACTTATTTCTTGGGAACAAGCTTTTATTAGCCTGCTGGAAATGCCATCAATTCCATGTGAGCTTTTATTCTTGAAAGAGTTTATTATCTTCCTAATTTCAGAAGAAGAGGTGAGTGGAATTTCAATTGTATCAAATGGTGTGGGTAGGGCCTCTTCCATTAACTGCCTTGCTTCTTCTAATGAACATTTAGATCCTATTTTCTCTACAACATTTAAAAAATGATTATTCAAAATGTTTTCCACTTCCGGCTTGTTGTTTATTGAGTTTCCATTCGCTTTGATGGTGATGCTGTTATCCTGTACTCTTGGTTGCCCTGCCTCCCTTGTAATAATATTCCAAATTGTTTTGATTTTGTTATCAGAGGTATTAATCTCAGACATGATGCACATGCTTCTGGACTTTTTGATAACATTTATTAGTGTAGCACAGTAGTTTTTATAATATTTGGCTGTTTCTGGGTCATTATTCTTTCTTGTTGTTAGATACAGTTCCCTTTTGTGGTTACAAGATATTTTTATTCCTTTAGTAAGCCAAGGTTTTTTGCATGGTTTCTTATAATTAGATTTAACTACTTTCTTGCGGAAACAGTTTTCAAATTCTCTTACAAGTGTATCATGAAATAAGTTATATTTTAAATTAGCATCAGGTTCGTTGTACACCTCATCCCAGTCTTAACTGCTGAAGGTTTTCTCTGAAATTTCTAATTGTTAAGTCATTAATTGAATGCACAACTTTGCAGGGTAGTTTTGAATTATGGAATGGAGCTATGTCATACACTGTAACTAGCCAAGCATCATAATCAGAAAGGCCATTCACAACAGGACAAGAATTTACGTTTTTAAACCTATCTTGGTCTATAAAAGTGTTATCTATGAATGTGCTGCTGTCCTTTACTACCCGAGTAGGAAAATTAATGACAGATGTCAAAGTGAAAGAACCGAGCAAGCCTTCCAGGTCATTCTTCGTATTACACTCTTTCAGTGAATCAACATTGAAGTCCCCACAAATAATAATTTGCTTTCCCCTATCTGCAGATAGCACAACAAGGCATCCAAGTTTTCCAGGAATAAATGAAAGTTTCCTGAAGGGGACCTATATACTGTTACAATTATAAAAGAGCCCTCCTTTAGTTTAAGTTGACAGGCACATGCTTCTATATGTTGCTCTAGCCAAATGTTTTTGTATCTAAGCTTTCTACACAGTGATAACTTTTGTCGTATATAGCAACTCCTCCTCTCGCCTTATTCTCTCTACTAATATGTGCAGCTAGTTTATAACCACTGATATTTACCTTTTCCATATCAGACACAATGTGGTGTTCAGACAGTCATAGTATATCTGTTACATTATCAGATTCAATGTCATCTAAACAAACCAGGAGCTCATCTACTTTATTCTTCAATACTGGAATATTTTGGTGAAAACTGGTAATATTATTTTTTACTTTACTTTTGTCAGAATCTACGTTTTCTTTCATCTACCAATATTTTGGTTAAATATGGCAATATTATTATGTACTTTCCTGTTCTCAGAATTTTGTGAGTTTTGGACCTCTTTAGCAGCTGCCTGCCTGAACTTCTCATTGGACACTGATATTAGTCTAAAAAGTAGTACATCCATGAGTACTAGTGACCCCCCTTATGGATTTTGCTAACAACCCTGCCAGTTTACCCTTCCCTTTCCTATTGAGGTGTAGGCCATGGCTTGTGAAATCCCCCCTATCAATAGCCTCGACAGACGCACATTGTTATCCCATGACTTTTGTCACCTTAGTGTATTTAAGGGGGATGACTGATCTAATTTTTTAAATATGTGGAGTGTAGTTACCCCTTTAATCTCCTTGAAAAATTTGTTGTATAATTTTATTTTCTTGTAGAAAATGCTGTATTGTGTTTCTTGTTCGTTCACCTGATGTAATCTAAGTTTAGTGTGGCTCTTGTTCCACAATCATAAAGTGTACAGTTAATGAGAGAATTGCTGATCTTCTTTATCATGAATATGTTCCAGTTAGAATCCCTGGCTGTTTAAATGGATCTTTACAGGGAGTTCAGTAGTATTTTTAGTTATTACTCTGTAACAGCTCTCCTTTCTGCAGTTTGAGGACTATATCCATGTTTTGTTTGCAATATCCACAAAAATGATACCATAACTAAAAGTTGAGTGCTTATATGAATAATTTCAGAATGCTTGCAGATATTTTTTATGGTTTGCTGTCATTTTGTGTAGCCAGGAAACTGTTTTGATACCTGTTATACTCACATTTCATGATGTTATGCAGAAGCAACTTAAATCAATGAGTAGTATAAAGGAAAAGAATTATTCATAACATTTTCTGTGAGTTTGCATTTATGTTAATATCTTAGTTAAATGTGTATATATTTTTTCCCTACTCCACCCCACCTTTTAATTATAAATATTCATCAACAGTCACTGAGTTCCACAGATTTTCATAGAGCATTATAAGTTTTTTACGGTTTGTTACTCATTTATTGCACCATGTTAGGTGTTTTCTACAATAATGCCATATATAACTGTTCTACATCTACATCTACATCTACATCCATACTCCACAAGCCACCTGAAGATGTGTGGCGGAGGGTACATTGAGTACCTTTATCGGTTCTCCCTTCTATTCCAGTCTCTTATTGTTTATGGAAAGAAAGATTGTCGGTATGCCTCTGTGTGGGCTCTAATCTCTCTGATTTTATCCTCATAGTCTCTTCGCGAGATATACGTAGGAGGAAGCAATTTACTGCTTGACTCCTCGGTGAAGGTATGTTCTCGAAACTCCAACAAAAGCCAGTACCGAGCTACAGAGCACCTCTCCTGCAAAGTATTCCACTGGAGTTTATCTATCATCTTCGTAATGCTTTCGCGATTAGTAAATGATCCTGTAACGAAGTGCGCTGCTTTACGTTGGATCTTCTCTATCTCTTCTATCAACCTTATCTAATGCGGATCCAACACTGGTGATCAGTATTCCAGCAGTGGGCGAACAAGTATACTGTAACCTACTTCTGTGTTTTCGGATTGCATTTCCTTAGGATTCTTCCAATGAATCTCAGTCTGGCATCTGCTTTACCGACAATCAACTTTATATGATCATTCCATTTTAAATCACTCCTAATGCCTACTCCCAGATAATTTATGGAATTAACTGCTTCCAGTTTCTGACCTGCTATTTTGTAGCTAAATGATAGGGGACCTATCTTTCTATGGATTTGCAGCACATTACACTTGTCTACATTGAGATTCAATTGCCATTCCCTGCACCATGCATCAATTCATTGCAGATCCTCCTGCATTTCAGTACAATTTTCCATTGTTACAACCTCTCAATATACCACAGCATCATCCACAACAAGCCTCAGCGAACTTCCGATGTTATCCACAAAGTCATTTATGTATATTGTGAATAGCAACAGTCCTTCGACACTCCCCTGTGGCACACCTGAAATCACTCTTACTTCGGAAGACTTCTCTCCACTGAGAATGACATGCCGCATTCTGTTATCTAGGAACTCTTCAATCCAATCATGCAATTGGTCTGATAGTCCATATGCTCTTACTTTGTTCATTAAACAACTGTGGAGAACTGTATCGAACACCTTGCAGAAGTCAAGAAACACGGCATCCACCTGGTAACCCGTGTGTATGGCCCTCGGAGTCTCGTGGGCGAATAGTGCGAGCTGGGTCTGACACAATCATCTTTTTCCTGACTTTCTATTTACTTTTCTCCAGTTTACTTTTCATCTACATATTTTTTACCATCAAGGTGAGCTAACTCAAAAGCATAACTTTATTCTACTCAGTTCATTTGTAGCAATTTATTGAAAGCCTCATGTTAGTATTTACTTTCATTGATGTTGGAGACTCTTTTCGTTGTAGAAATGTACTTAAGTCACTTGAAGCAAATTTTGAGGAACACCAAAAAAACTGTCCACCTCAATAACTAAGGAATATACAGTCACAAAAAAGTACTAGTTAATTTTCTGATAAAATGAAATAGATACTGTATAGACAAGTGCTCAATAATGAAATATTGTAGTGTACAACAATATGCAAAATTGCTGACTCAGGTACTTTTCAGCACTGAAAGTTTTAGATGCCATTCCCAAATGAAATTATTTTTGCAGATTAACTTTATTACCTCAAGAACGTTGTCATTAGTCACATACCGATACATTAACAGGATAACGTCTCATGTAGAAAACAATGTCCAAAAATATTATTTTGGTTTGCTATACATGCAAAATCGAAACTTCAGATAAATTGACTTTGCATTTTCTTGATAACATTGTGCGTACACTAAACCTAATACCTGTGTTTTGTCATTTGCTAAATACTTAGGAGTCAAGATGTAGCCAGGATGAAATCTGTTCATTCTTCAGGAATACATCATGTGAATTTCCAAACATCTTCCATCTTGTGTATTGTGTGTGTATTCAACCGGGGACCTAAAAACAATGTAGAGACTTTGTTCCTGCCATAGGCCTCAGTGGTCCACCGCCCTCAATGGTCCAAAACCCCACAATAGGGTAGAACAGTCCACTCACTCGACTGCAGCCCCACACAGGGTTATTGCCTAGTTCAGCTCCCAGTGGACCCCCACCCCAAATGTTATTAAAATACATAATAACTATAGCAGCGTAAAATCGTTTATGGTACTAGTACCCAATTTCCCCTGTTTCCTTACTATGATGGCTTTCATTTTCATTTAATTTAATTTTTCACATTCCAGTGGCACAAGTAATTTAACTACACTGTTTGTTCCTGAAGTCATTTTAGTCAGTATCATAAATTAAAGTTGTTTTTCTTTATAATATGACATGTTTAGTCCTAAAAATTGTTTCGGTGCCACTAAAGTTCCAATTGCTCCCGTGAAATTGGACATGCTTGAGAAATTCGATGTGATACACAATTTCATTGCTTTAGACTTTGACTGTAACCAGGATCAACAGTGTCAACAGAAATTATAATTCATTTCGTGTGCTCTGCATTCCATACTTTGTACTGACATATTAATTATCAAAAGGTACCATAGGAGGGCTGTTCGGAAAGAAGGTCCGATCGGTCACGAATTGGAACCTACAGTGAAAATCAAAAGCGTTTTATTTGCAACATTTAGGTACACCTTCCAGCTGCTTCTCCATTTAGTCTCCGCTCCGACTTAGACATTTGTCGGAGCGTTGTACCAACACTCCAACAGTCGCGTCAGAGGAGACAGCTGCCCGTGCTTTCAGCCAATTCTCTACACTGGTCTACAGCTCGTCTTTTGAGACAAAATGCTGGCTTCATAAGCAGCGGTTCATGTGAGCAGAGATAAAACGCAGTGAGAGCCTATTACGGGTTATATAGTGGGTTATCAAACCGTTCCCAACTAAAACGCCGAAAGATCATCTTTATTGCCCCTGCAGAGTTTGGCCGAGAATTATTATCACAAAGAAGGAAACGTGTGATACCTCTGTTATGTGGGGTGCGTGAAATCAGACAAAATCTCTTACCAGGCCCTCATACTTGGTGGGAGACACTATTTTCTACGCGTCTTTACGTGCTCATTGTGCTGTCAGAACTGAAAAAAGCGACGTGACGCGATCGACGGGCTATTAGAGACACTGCCCAACACATCTGTGCAAATCTTCATCTGATTTTCACCGTGGTTTCCATTTCGCGCCCTGTCGGACTCCACTTTCCGAATAGCCTTCGTGTTTTTATAAACACGAAATATTTAAAACCATGTGTTTAACAAAATGTTGCACATTTTTTTTCCATATGAACTGATTAGATTTTCATTTTCGTATCCAAGATATGGTCACCCTTTAACTTCATCAAGCCCTAGCCACTCATAAACAGCATTGTAAGTTATGCTATTTAGTCGCATACGTGGCCGGAAACACGACTATAATTGTCA
This sequence comes from Schistocerca americana, assembly GCF_021461395.2. Taxonomy (NCBI): domain Eukaryota; kingdom Metazoa; phylum Arthropoda; class Insecta; order Orthoptera; family Acrididae; genus Schistocerca; species Schistocerca americana. The sequence continues at coordinate 1,467,885 of NW_025726082.1, read as the reverse complement.
TGGTTCAAATGGCTCTGAGCACTATGGACTTAACATCTGAGGTCATCAGTTCCCTAGAACTTAGAACTACTTAAACCTAACTAACCGAAAGACATCTCACACATCCAAGCCCGACGCAGGATTCAAACCTGCGACCGCAGCGGTAGCGCGGTTCCAGACTGAAGCGCCTAGAAACATTTGTACACAGCGGGCGGCTAATTGTCATGCCTAAGAGAACTTTCGTTCCTTGGAAAGTGAAAATTACACGTTTCTATGAATATAAATCCCAACTATACTGTTACGATGCTTATTTTCTCATTTTCGGTCTTTGTTTGTCGACATTTAAGCATAAAAACTTATGGAATCGATTGAGACCGGGCATATTTCCCCAAACGTAAATTTCCAATACATTCGCATTTCGTATTATACCAAAGTACCCGCTCCCTGAAGTGTACAATGTTTCGCAGTTTGGGGTGCAAAGTATAGAAGAAACACATGAAATATTAAATAATTATCATTTCGTAAATTCTGGGTTTACGAATGAGAGCATGTGGCTTATTTCATTATCTTAGATGCAACATACTAACAAAATCACAAATCCTTCTCACAAAGATGCTACTTGTTCTGGGCGTATTGGTAGTTACACAAACCATAGTTGCTCCATCACAAAAAAGTTTCTTCGCTGACTATGCACTCGAACTTAAAATTTTTTTCTTGGAATAAAATCAAAGAACACTACCCTGCATTTTGAACCTTAATTTATTCGATTCCGTCTTGCTAGTCTTCAAAGGAAACGGTAGAATTTTAGATTTTGGACAAAAATGTTTCATATCGAAGTATCATGTGATCGATTATTGAGTTGCAGAGGCTGCAACATGCTACAATTGTTCACATTATTGTTCGAAGGTATCACTTTTAACGTCGTAATTGACGTATATTGTCGTTGTGGTATAGACGAACGCTTTGAGAGATCAACACTATCTATTTCACTGTCTTGATATGTGAAGGCGCAACAGCTAAATAGAACTATAAAGACGTAATGTATTAATCTCTGTTGTCAAAGGTGATAAACTCGCATGATTGGCGCCTTCCGTTTGTCTTAGTGCATTTGAGTTGCAGGTCATCGAGATACCGCATCTGCTACCTCCCGAAGAAACGATGTGGTATATTGTGGTAAGTAACTGTTGTGTAACTGTGTTTTATTTACACGCGTTTTCTGGACGTAGCAGTATCCTCATGTTCTACCGCGTTATCTGGTCATTTAATGAATGGATAACTGGTACTTAAGAGTTCTACACATAAGCAATTACTTTAATTCAGGCAATATATTAATTAAATTAGTGAGAGTTCTATGCCACTGGCGTGTGGTTAAACACATATTTTTTTCTTTTAGTAGGGAACAGATTGTCTCTCGCGCATGCTTTGATCTGCACGCAATTTACTTTCGTTAGAGCACTATTAGCCTACATGGTTGTTAAGCATCCACTTCCAACCTCTAGAAAACTTAGTGTTCGTTTTTTCTATCAGATAAATTGGTTCTCTCTTAGATAGGGGAATAGCTGTAGCACTTTTGACACTGTTTGATGTAATAAACAACTATAAAATGAAGTCAGGTAACTCGTGTACCGAAAACAGCAGTCGTACTAAAATAGTCCAATTATAGTTCAGGTGTAAAAATGTAGCTTACGTATGAGGCTCACAACAATAAGTTGAAGAAAAATTCTAGGAACTAAGAACTGAGAATTTGCCGGTCGCCAACTAAATGCGAAGTACTGAAGAACAGTTTAAAGTGATTGTTCACGGAAACAATGGCGGCAGACTGCGCGGAAAATGTGACATGCTACCTCTTCTTGCTCGTGTTTATCCTTCTGTTCTGGTAAATTAATAACATATTTACTGCATAACCCAAGTAGGCCCAATACTATACTGCTTAGGTACGCTTGTTATTAATTCTTGAGAATGGATTGTGCCCCAACAACTTAATTCAACAGAAAGTATATCACAAATGTTTAATAGTTATCAAACATTTTTAAGGTAATTACTTTCATACTTAAAAAGGTAAGCGTACTTATGTAGCTTATGCAAAGTACATCGTTTTTTATTGTTAATATGAATATTGATACGGCCTTTTTAACTAAGTCTGAAATTATAGCCTTATATAAGTGAGTTAAGCATGATTATCCATCGAATTAGTAAACAGAAAAAGTTCAGAAAAGCTGTGTTTGGTTATACACCAATAGTCTGAGTTGCTTTTGAAAATTAAAAATTTGAAATAGCAGAAAATTCTAAACGACTGAGGAAATAGTACTTGATATCAACGAAAAGTGTCCTCCGTCCTCAAAAAACGCTAATGATTAATTCTCGTCAGAGTGGAGAAACAGGAAACTTTTAAAAAATTTTAATGCAATCTACATTACATTCTTCTTCTTTCAAAATGTAACATTATTAGACCGAGGCATCACTTTTATGCCTTCTTTTTATGAATGGTGTCCGGCACGATAAATGTTGAATGAAATGTATTTTGAAAGCTCTCGTATTATTTTTTTTAAAGAGTTGTTTGAGTGAATTTTAACCTGGGACGAGAATTTAAAGGTATTAATATGGGAAATTTTAAAAAACAGTAAGAAGAGACTCTTAGCAGCTTAGGCCTAAGCGTAGATGATACTTATCTTTTCAGTTTTACATGTAATTTGCCATATGTATTGTAGAATTCGTAGCTATATGATTGCATGATGCGCTGTGTTGCACACTGTTCGTCCTTGAAGTTTCACAGTTTTTCTCTCAATTCTAAAGCAAAAAATGGTATTTCTTGCGTTCGAGTGTTTCATTTGGATCCATTGATGAAGTATAGATGAATGCAGCTACAGTATAACGTGGTTGTGTCCTTCAGTGACTTCTACAGTCGCTCTGCAGTGAATGTAGTCTCAACATGCCTTGAAGCGTCTCCTTGTCCACATACAAATAATAAACTGCGGTTGTGATCAAGTTGTGCAGCAAGCGATGGGTAACTGGGGCGCTGTTTACCTTGGGAGGGGTGTTGACGTGGACCTGTCCGAGGTGTACGAGGAATAGACAGAGATATACTGGAGACCGAATTTCTGCAATTTTCTGCTAAGGTACACATCTGTCAGGGCTGAGAAACAGTGCCACAACATGAATACTGTAAAATTGACTGTGAACAGCCAGGCAAGCAAACAAACTGAAGTTAAGTAGTGTGTGCGAAACGGACAGCGTTTCTTGTTGCATTTGGTAATGCCAAAGCTTTTGGTAGAGTCACAGACAATGGTTTCCACAATGTGGTGAAAATTCGGTAATGAATAACTTCTGTACTCTTGATACCATATCCTTTGTGGACATATATGATATGACCAACAAACCACAACTTTTGACTAAAAGTATTTATATTGAAGAACACGAGGAGAAACTCCATTCAACATGTCTCTTGTAAGGCTTCAGTACTAAGGGCGCGCATATTAGGACGTGGAGTATGCTTCCTCTAATCCCTCACACACTCCTCACCCTACTCTCTCTCTCTGTCTCTCTCTCTCTCTCTCTCTCTCTCTCTCTCACACACACACACACACACACCATCAATTTTTCGTCATACTGACAACAAATGGAAGCTATTCTTACTAATTTCAGTGTCACTTCTGAATTAAGAGATTTGAAACATTAGACTCTGGCCAAATCAGTGAGGCCGAGTGGTTCTAGATGCTACAGTCTGGAACTGCGTGACCGCTACGGTCTCAGGTTCGAATCCTGCCTCGGGCAGTCCTCTGGGGGACTGATGGCCTCAGAAATTAAGTCCCATAGTGCTCAGAGCCATTAGAACCGTTAGAACCAAATCAGTGAATCAGGGACAGTTGACATACAGTTGGTTTCTTTAACGAAGTGACTCTAAATTAATGTCACCTTATTCAATGCATCAACTCTCCTCATTTTGAACCATGCAGATGTGTTTAACTATGAATAGACACAAGAGCTTCCAGGAGCTGTTGAACATCATGTTGCAGCTCGTGGACACATCACAAATCGTTAGTAGGACTATATCTGACACATCATAAAACTTGAACTCAATCTCAATCTAGGGAGTTTCCCAAGAAAATAAGCTGACCATTATGACATTCCTGTGTACTTACACTGTAGACTGTACTTTAATCCAGGTATGGTAGTTGCCGTAGCCCAAAGAAAGTATGCGGGCAATTTCTATTGGACAATGTATGCTTCTTTAGTGAGAGGTTTTTCTTTTCCACGTCTCAGTCTAGAAAGTTCTTATCAGTATCTGCAACTGACAAGCCAGTACCGAAGCTCACACTACAAATAAGTTTCCAGCTATGTAATACTTCTCTGTCATTTTTGTGGCAAATGCTTCTCCAAGAACTGAAAGTTCAGAACAAGACACATGTGGTGTCTCAGGTAATTATTTGATTTTGGAACACCATTTTATTTAATTTCTTTGCATCTGCCCTTGTCACCTAAAAAATGGAACCTACCAACATGTAACTAGAAGAATTGTATTAAGGGTAAACATGCAAATAGTGAAGACAGGAATTACATTCTGAAAAAAATGTGTGCCTCTTCTGTGTGAGTGCATATTTTGGAAACAATAAATACCTTTGATCTTCAGATAATTGTGAAAAATTACAAACTACATTTTTATCATTATTTGTTAAGATGCATATTTTGCCATCAGTCAAACCAGTAAATGTGTTTTCTGCCAGACTACGGATATATAAAACACACACTAACCTGTAATTTGTAGATAATTGATTTAAACGATTTTGCTTTCACCTTCACCTTTGTAGCTTTAACAGAATGAATATCTGCACTAACCGTTTTTGGACTGAATTGGAAAGTCAATATTCTAGTATATGACATAGTTTTCATAAAGGTACCATACATGTTTCATGAACCCCCTCTCTCTCTTTCTCTCTCTCCCTCCCTCTCCCCCCCCTCTGCCCCACCTCCTACACACACACACACACACACACACACACACACACACACACAAACACATTTCAGAACAGATTATATAATGAATTGTGTAAAAGTCCTCATTTCACAGATTTCACAAAAAACCATGGCACTGTAAAAGAATATATTTATTGTTCATATGTGATGACACATAGGTCAACAACTATGTACTCCAAGTTACATATACAGTATTAACTGAAACACAAAATTATATATTCTCTTGCATATATACAGTTTAATTCTATGGGCTCCATGGAATTTGTCATGTTGGAAGTTTCCCTTCCAAATGATAATATTGTTAAAGAAGAGTGTTGATCTGGCATGTAGTAATTTCTTGGGGACTAATACCACATCACAAAACCTGACCAGGAATTTCAGACATTCTAATGGATTTTATTCTTGAATTTACCTCAGAAAATTATTGAATTTCATGAATCTACTCCTGTTTCCTATTAAGATGTCTAAGGTGAGACTTAAATTCTATGAACATACTATTTAATATGTGGAAGGAAGCTGAAGATGCTTTATATGGATGCAGAATATTTTTAAATTATTTTATATGGAAAGATCTTGACGATAATTCATATAGATAACAACACACTAAATAATGGCATACATCTCAGATATATTTATTTAGCGACAACCGACTACAAATCTCTCCATTATACTCGCGCGTCAGTGTCTGTTTAGCCTATCATAAATTTTTCTATCCTACAACTGGCATATGTTGTGAAATTTATGTTGCTACATGGTGCCTATTAAGGTATACTTTCGTCTAAAGTTTTGTCATGTTTGCCTCTTACCAAGCACACATTTTGTTGTAAAATGCTACCACATTTTGTTAATTGTCCACAGCTCGTGGTCGTGTGTTAGCGTTCTCACTTCCCACGCCCGGGTTCCCGGGTTCGATTCCCGGCGGGATCAGGGATTTTCTCTGCCTCGTGATGACTGGGTGTTGTGTGATGTCCTTGGGTTAGTTAGGTTTAAGTAGTTCTAAGTTCTAGGGGACTGATGACCATAGCTGTTAAGTCCCATCTGAACCATTTTTTTTTTTTTTTGCTAATTTTTCGGAATTGATTCATATTTCCATTTGTAGTTGTCATATGCTGCAATTAATTCTTACCGGTACTCCTAAAAATTCAGTATCTTATTGTGACAACTTTGATCATGATATATCTCAGCTTATCTATGGGACACTCTTTTCCCTAGCCTATTTATTCACTCAATTATTCAATTGGACAGATAAAAAATCTGCTCACTAAGCAGCAGTAGAACTCACACCTAAAAGGCTGTTACATTTGGCAAGCTTTCAGAGCCAGTGGCTCCTTCTTCAGGCAGAAGGGTTGAAGGGGAAGGAAGAAGGGTGCAGGAAAAGGACTGAAGACGCCTAGGAAAAGGGGTAGATTTCAGGAAAGCCACCCAGAACTAATGGTCAGGGGAGACTTATCATATGGGATGAATAGGAAAGACGTTGTTGGGGAGTGCATCATACGAGATTCCAAAACCTGAAAGCTTAGAGGTGGAAGACAGTAGTTATGTTTAATCACTCAGCTATTCACGTACTTGAGGCTCTAAGGCCTACTACAGTGAGCATGAAATGTAGCACTTGACAATTGGAAATTGAAATGTGGTAAAATATGAAGAGAAATTTGTTCCTAAGAATGAACAGAGCATGGTCAGCCCACCATTAACATGTGAAAAACTTGTATACAGAAATACAGAACAGAGCAAAAGAAAGAAAGTCTCATATTGAACATGCCGATATACTGATGAACAGTTACAATGTACAAAGCTACTGTGCTGAAGCCAAAGAGCATTATTGCCACTACAGAAAATGGAATAATTTATAATTTCCCATGACTTTGGTGGTGCCATAGTTAGCTAGTTACTTAGTTGGTAGTGTGTTCCATTGATCAGTCGCATGGTACAGTAGCCGTTATGATGTGGAACGTGTCAAGTGCACAGGAAATGCGCATATGAAACAATATATATATATATTTTACAATACAGAATTAAGGATTAATATTTCAATTATTCACCTAATTCCCTTAAATGGCACAAAATGCATATACTATATTTACAGCGATATTTATTCCTATCCAAGAATTCCTCTATGGTACAGAAGGAGTTGTCAAGGAGATATGATTTCTATTTATTTTTGAAGCTATTACTGCTGTCTGTCACACATTTTGTTTCATTTGGTCGTTTGTGGAATATTTTTATAGGAGCATATTTTACCCCTTTCTGTGCCAAAGATAGGTTGAGTAAAAGGTAGTTTAAGTCTTTCTTTTTTCTGGTATTATAATCATGAATGCCACTGTTGTTTTTAAACTGATTCATGTTGTTGAGAATAAATTTCATTAGTGAGTATATGTACTGTGAGACTGTTGTAAGAATTCCCAATCTTTTAAAAAGATACCTACAAGATGTGTGACTATGAACCCCACACATTATTCTACCCACTTTATTTTAAGCAGTGAATACTTCTTCTCTAAGTGTTGAGTTATCCAATAATATTATTTCATATGAAAGTATGCAAAGTATGTTAACTTACTGATTTCTATATCCTCAAAATTGGCTATTATTCTGATTCCAAAAGTTGCTGAACCTAGTCACTTTAGAAGATCCAAAACATGAACTTTCCAATTATATTCTCATCTATTTGTACACCCAAAAACTTAGTATGCTCTACCCTTTCTACTGACTTCTTTTAATGTGTTATATTTATTGAAGGAGCTGTACTTTTTGCAGCAGAAAATTGGACGTACTGTGTTTTTTCGAAGTTTAGAGCAAGCCCATTTGCAGAAAACCAATTAACGACCTTTCCAAAGACCTTACTTGTATCATTTTCAATTGGAGTTTCTTTTACCAGATTAATGATGATGCTTGTATCATCAGTAAACAGTGTCAGTTCAGAAACTTGCTGGCAGATTAAAACTGTGTGCCGGACCGAGACTCGAACTCGGGACCTTTGCCTTTTGCAGGCAAGTGCTCTTCTGGAAGCTTGGAAGGTAGGAGATGATATACTGGCAGAAGTAAAGCTGTGAGGATAGCTCATGAGTCATGCTAGGGTTGCTCAGATGGTAGAGCACTTGCCCGCGAAAGGCAAAGGTCCCGAGCTCGAGTCTCGGTCTGACACGCAGTTTTAATCTGCCATGAAGTTTCATATCAGTGTACACTCTGTTGCAGAGTGAAAATCTCATTCTAGTGTACATCAAGAACAGAAGGGGGCCCATGATTGAACCCTGTGGAACACCTAATGTAAGTTCACCCCTGTTAGATGAAGTGGCAAACTTATTTAAATCACTTGACCCATATAAGGAAACTTTTTGCTTCCTGTTCTGTAGGTATGACTTAAACCACTCATATGCTATTCCATTTACACCATCGAACTGTAAATTCTGTAACATAATGTCATGGTTCACACAATCAAATGCTTTGGACACGTCACAGAAAATTCCTATTGGTGACATTTTGCTATTTATAGACTCTATTATGTGGACAGTGAAATTGTATATTGCTGTCTCAGTGGAACAGCATTTTTGAAATCTATTACTGTTGAGATGGCTAACCACTCTTGAGTACATTACTTTCTCAAAGATTTTTGAAAATGCTGTAAGAAAGGATGCTGTCCAATAACTACTGACATCTGTGGTGTCCCCCTTTTTGTAGAGCTGCCTGACAATGACATATTTTAACCTGCCTGGGAAAATACCTTGAGTTAGTGATGCATTACATATGTGACTCAGAACTTTAGCTGTAATCGCTCCACATCGTTTTAATATCTTATTAGAGATGTCATCTACTCCAACAGAACATTTATTTTTCAAAGATTTAAAATTTTACTAATTTCACAAGAGGTTGTTAAATGAAACTTAATCTGACTAAAATTTTCAAAACAGACTCTTCCATGTACTGTCTGGCTTTTTCTTTTGAAGTGTTCTCACCAATTTTTTCTCCTACACTTAAGAAATGGTTGTTAAATGCATTAGCTACTTGTGTGCTGTTAGTAATACTACCTATACCAGCGGTTACTTTTCCTGTCTCCCTTCCAACAACATTTCATATTGATTTGATTTTATTGCTGGAGTTGTTAATTTATTCTCTAACATACATATTTCTTGGTTTCCTTACAACATTTCTCAGTATGTTACAATAATTTTTATGGTGTAAAACTACTTCTTGATCTTTACTAGTTCTTGCTGTCTCATAAAGTTTTCTTTTGCTTTCTGAAGGCACTTTAATACCTGTAGTAATCCAAGGTTTCTTTGAAAAGTGGGTTTTCTTTGGGAAACAATGTTCAAGAAGGGATATAAATTTATCAAGAAATATGTTGCATTCATCATTAGCATTTGGCTCATTATATACATCTCCCCAATTAACATTTCCTAAGCTTTCTTTGATGTGCACTATAGATACCGGGTTGAGCAACCTAACACTTTTATTTAATGGTTTCCGAACTGCGCACACTGTTAGGTTTTGTAAGTTAATCATTTGTGCATCATGGTCCGACAATCCATTTACCACAGGGAAAGCATGTGTTTGTTTTACATCCTCTTTCTGTACAAATACATTATCTGTTAGCGTTGTACTGTCTTGAGCTGTACGTGTAGGGAAATTGATCACTGATTCTAAGTTATGTGTTGTTAAAAACACTTCTAGTTCACTTTTCCTCTCAGCATAATTTAGAAAGTTTACATTGAAATCACTACAGATTAATAACTTCTTCATTTTGTCTGACAGACAGCATAATGGAAGTCAAACTCTTTCATGCATAGCTCCCAGTCTCCTAAAGGGGACCTGTATGCTGTTGCTAATGTCAATTCTACATTATGTAGCTGAAGTTCACTTGCACAAACTCAAAGTGCTGATCAACACAAAATTTTTTACCTGTACAGTTTTGCATTTATACCCTTATTTAATGAAAATGGCTTCTCCTCCTTTATCCATCCTTGATCTGCAAGTGTAAGATGCTATATTATACCCACTTATACTGACACTATCCATGCCCACAGTTACATGGCGTTCAGACAGACGAAGTATATTGAGCTCATTCTTATTTTTGAGATCATCTAAATACACCAATAGCTCATCTACTTTATTTCTTATCCCCCTGATATTTTGATGAAGTAAGTTGATACTGCCCTTAGTTTTACTTCTATTTACTATACATGAAGTTTCTTTTATACTATTTATCTTGATTGTCATCTGTCTGGACTTTGGCTTTAACCTAAAAAATCTGTCTCCCCGGACTTATTAACCACAGGGTTCACCCCTTGTGTAACTGTGGACCCCCTTACAGTTTCTGCTAATAGAGAAGCTAACTTATTTTTCCCCATTTTATTTTTCCCCATCCTTGCACTGTCCATAAATCACACAAAGGATAGGCAAGACACCCTATCAACTCAATATCGATGGAACCAAATGCAATGGACACTACACTTTTGAAGTTGCGTGTACTTTCAGCTTTTTATTTCTGCATGGTCAAAAATATACTACTAACACTCCAGTTGGGAGAAATCACCACCAATAGAGTAAGTAATGGGATGGTGACAGTTTCATGCTAGACTATCACAGATTATAGCAGTGCACAGGTGAACCACACTTTATCATATCACTCTCCCATTCAGTGATGACCAATAACAATAAAATGTGAGTTATCATACAAATCACAACCATATCTTATGTGCACACAAGCTGTTGCCACATACTTGTAAGACTGCTTAAAGCACATCTATGTGCACAAAGTTTATAAGTGGTGCAAGGACACAACGACTGTGTGCTCAGAGAACATAAAAAGATCATCTGGAATAATGAACCATGGTACTTGTTGAAATACATTGAGGCAAGATATCAGTTCATCCAAATCATATGTACAATTTATCCTGATTGCCAAAAGACCTTTGTTAATGAAGGAGGTGGGTGTATTCCCATCTGTGGGATCTTCAGTTTGAATGAAGATGGGTGTCTTATGCATTAACCAACATCTGCCATCTACAAATGATACAGAAAACAACTTTCAAACCATGTCCATGTTTTTCTTAACTTGCAGTATCCCAATGGTGATGTTACCAACTCATATACAAGAAATACTCCACTGCCTCACTCCCAAATGGTGTCATTATGTTCAGAAAAACGCTATACAGACATGATTGCAGTCCTTCAGGCTATGTGACTTATGTAGGCCTAGTGTTTGATATTTGATCGTACTGAGCAAGACTGATCTTTGAGCAATTTCCAGGACTGATTAGAGGTGTAGTGGAACACAATTGTTCCCCAATGATTTTGGTATAGTGTGAAATCTATGACATGGTGTATTTCTATTGTTGTAATGGTGAAAGGGGTTACTCACTACTATTAAGTAGCAATGCATCATGCAATTGATTCCACTGGACTGAAGAGTGGATGAGTGTTTGATGCAAACAATAAAAGATTCATGGCAGAATATACTAAATGTGACAAAACTGTCTGGAAATGTGTCTGAGAGGATACAGTGAAAATTTGGTAAGAGGAACTATAGGAGTACTACGAAAACACAATACAGTGTTGTGGAGGATAGGCATCATTTATAATCAGTGTAATAGGAAGACAACACAACAACAGCAGAGATAACGTTTTACGGAATGTTTCTTTAAATTTTGTGGTATTTAATAGTAGTAGTAGTAATAGTAGTAGTGGTAGTAGTAGTATTATTTATCCATAGATCTCTTTTACATTGGTGTTGGACGTGTCTTGGTATTACAGTTTAAGAACAACAAAAACAAGGTAATTCACATATATAGACATTTACAAGCTACATCATGAAGCTGGGACTGTGACGTTATAGTAGGAACCATCCCAGCATTTCCCTGAAGTAATCTGGGGAAACCATGGAAAACATAATTCATGATGACTGCATGAAAACAGGAACCCTTACCCTACTGAATACCAAACCACTCTATTAAAAAGACTACCAACTCATTTAGTTTACCCCTAGTGTAAAATACAGGTTTAAAAATAAGTTATTTTGTAATCATAAAAGGCTAATGCAACACTGTTCATTCACTTATCACTCCCAGTCACTGCACACACTATATGCAGATAGTTTAATAACACTACACACACTATCAGCTGCCATCAGGACCATTTTGTGCACCACCAATTCCCAATTGCTATCCTAAAAAGCTGAGTCAGCATACCTCTGTAACAAGTGAGATGTTCAGCTCGGAAAGAGGATGAGATCTTAGTATTATACATTGCGTAGCTTTTGGTGTAAGTTTTCCCTGAAAAGGAAAAATTTGTTACCAGACTGAGGATTTTTTAGTAGGGTGGATGCCGCTTGTTATCGCTGATGAAGAGTCGTTGATAGATGTAGAATTACTTTCAGGTATGCCTCAGGAAAGTGTATTGGAACCATTTCTGTTCTTATTGCATATTAAAGATGTTGCCGACAATATTATTAATCACCTCAGACTTTTTGTAAGATGATGCAGTTTGCTGTCACAAAGTATTGTCTTTCAAAAACTTATCACATTTTCAGTCATATCTTGGTAAGACTTCAAAGTGTACAAAGATTATCAACTTGCTTTAAATGTTCAGATGTGTAAAATTTTGCTCTTCACAAAGGGAAAAAAATTTAATATCTGATGACTATAGTCTCAGTGAGTCACAGTTGCAATCAGTCAACTCATACAAACACCTGAGTTTTACGGTTTGTTGGGATGTGAAATGATTTGGTCATATAGGCTCCATCACACATACTACGGGTGGCAAACTTTGATTTATAGGTAGAATACTATGGAAATGCTATAACTCAACAAAACACTTATAGAGCATATCTTAGAATATCATTTAAGTGCGAGGGATGCACACCAAATATGGCCAACATGGGAAATTGAACGTATACAAAGAAGGGCAGCGTGAGATGACAGAGGTTCATTTGACCCACAGGAGGGATGGTGAAAAAACTGTACAGACTCAATCTATCTTGAGGAAGTCTACTTACAAATTTTGAATGAAACAGTTTCAATTGAAGAATCAGGTAATGTACAACAACCCCCTAAATAACACTCGTGTAGGGATTTTGAGGACAAGATGTTTGTGTAGAAATAATTCCAAATGGCAGGTGTGTAAAGCTTTTTGAGGGACGAGAATTTACACACACACACACACACACACACACACACACACACACACACATGCACACACACACACACACACACACACACACACACACACACACACACTCAAGACAGACATCGTATCATATACTCTGCATCACACAGCAGTTGTTGTTCTTCACCTAAGCTTACTTTGACAGCTTGCTAGGTTTAGTTTAATTCAGTTTAATTTATTTTTATCCATGGATCATATTTTACAATGATGTTAGACATACCATGTTGCTAGTTTCATACAGAATAAACACAATGGCTTACAAATTTATCACTCACATATTAAAACAAAATATTTGAGTATTGCTAATGATAACAAATAATCAGCAGTAGCCAGCTATTGTAGCTACTACAGCAAAAAATTCTTTGCAACACACAGTAATGATTAATGCTAACAGCCTGCATTAATTTACACAAAAATGTTGCATGCATAACAAAAGTTAACAAAGTTATATATTTATGGCATACTACAGAAAATACTACACAAATTATAAACAATTTTTAAGTCATATATATACCCTTTCCACAGAAAGTATTTAGACATTTATATGTACTGAAAACTTTTGAAAATTAAATTTGCACTAATACACAGAATTGGGAACACAATTTTCCACTTCATCTATACATTCTCTTCTGTATTTTCAGCATTAACTTTGTCTTACTTTTTCCTTCTGTCATTAAGTTAGTTGACACATGAAAAAAGAAGTATTTTGTTCTACTCCTAATTTTAAATTTACCTTAGTTCTATGAATTTGCCTGCTAGGAGTCATTCAGCTTACACCAGCAATCAGATTTGTCTTTTGAAGGTGCTCCCTCCCTTTATGCTCTCTATGATAAGTGACAGTATCTTATTTGATAAGCTGCTTGTATATGTAGGCTCCCGACCTGTCCTTTTCAGCCTTTTGCTGCAGATACATTTTCTTGTGTTGCGGTCATGGAAATGTACAAAACAGTTTACTATTCAAAGAAGTGTTGTCTCATATATGTAACTCACTACAGTAAATATTTTAAATTTTTTTGCAGGATTCCCTTGATGTTAGTGTTACTTTGCATCAGATGGCTTTCCCGTGGAGTTTTAAAGATATCTGACTGCGTACATCTGCTACTCCTCCCCATACTGGTATGCAATACAGTATGTGTGGGAAAATATGTCTATAGTACAAGTTTAACAAGGTTTCTTGTCCACTGTATAGGAGATTTTCTTCTTCAAGAACATATTTACACTTTTTTCAGCAGATCTTATTTGTCAAGTCTGCCACATTAGAAATTTGTTCACCTCTATTGCCTGAAACCTATTGCAGTCAACTTCATCTAAGTCTGTAACACTCGTGCTCAGAATAAACTTCTCTGATCTATTAGTTCTGTTCATTTCAAATTTTGAACATGTTGTTTTCTTCCCATTGTTCAATATATCATTTTCTCCAAAACACTTTTTTGCCATTTGCTATCACTGGAAATTTTTCCCAGTCATTTTACTGAGACTCTACATACTAGAAAGGTAGTGTAGTTGGCACACATAATCACTCTTTCATTCACTGCTACAGATATACCATTTATATACAAGATAAAGGGTTGAGGTATTATTACTGAATCCTGAGCTACTCCATATTTAACTGCATAAAATCTGGGTAGATACTTTTCTCTGCACTTCTGGGTTTTGTTTTATTTCAAAACACTATGGCCTGTCATCAACAGAGGTTTTTTATGATATCCACAGCTTACAAACTTATTCCACAGTAGTCCAGTTTCGCTAGAAGAAATCTATGACAGACACAGTGAGAAACTTTTCCTGTGCTACACACCTCGATCCAATATAGGTGTTTGCATATGAAACTTCCTGGCAGATTAAAACTGTGTGCCCGACCGAGACCCCAACTCGGGACCTTTGCCTTTCCCGGGCAAGTGCTCTACCATCTGAGCCACCGAAGCATGACTCACGCACGGCACTCACAGCTTCACTTCTGCCAGTATCTCGTCTCCTACCTTCCAAACTTAACAGAAGCTCTTCTGCGAACCTTGCAGAACTAGCACTCCTGAAAGAAAGGATACCGCAGAGACATGGCTTAGCCACAGCCTGGGGGATGTTTCCAAAATGAGATTTTCATTCTGCAGCAGAGTGTGCGCTGATATGAAACTTCCTGGCAGATTAAAACTGTGTGCCCGACCGAGACTCGAACTCAGGACCTTTGCATTTCGCGGGCAAGTGCTCTACCATCTAGGCCACCGAAGCACGACTCACGCCCAGCACTCACAGCTTCACTTCTGCCAGTATCTCGTCTCCTACCTTCCAAACTTTACAGAAGCTCTTCTGCGAACCTTGCAGAACACAGTTTTAATCTGCCAGGAAGTTTCATATCAGCGCACACTCCGCTGCAGAGTGAAAATCTCATTCTGGAAACATCCCCCAGGCTGTGGCTAAGCCATGTCTCCGCAGTATCCTTTCTTTCAGGAGTACTAGTTCTGCAAGGTTCGCAGAAGAGCTTCTGTAAAGTTTGGAAGGTAGGAGACGAGATACTGGCAGATGTGAAGCTGTGAGTGCCGGGCGTGAGTCGTGCTTTGGTTGCTCAGATGGTAGAGCACTTGCCCGCGAAAGGGAAAGGTCCCAAGTTCGAGTCTCGGTCGGGCACACTGTTTTAATCTGCCAGGAAGTTTCATATCAGCGCACACTCTGCTGCAGAGTGAAAATCTCATAGGTGTTTGCCTTTCCCTCATTTTATATATTGCTCCATCCAGGAATATCCATTATTGTTTATCAAGAATGTCACACGGTTTGCAATATATGAAACACTGTGTTTTATGGTTTTTCCTTAGATGCCATCCAAGTTCTCTGTATTTTTGGTTTTTAATGCTCTAATTATTTTTGAAACTTTCAGTTCAGCTGTAGGTAACAGGTATAAACTCTCAGCCACCCTTTCAGGGCTTACAACACATTTTGGTACTGTTACATTTTGTTTTATAAGTTTCTTCACTGCATCTGTATACTGTTTATTCAAACTATTATACCCCTGTTGTGGATCTATCACTTCTTTCCCCTTCCTCATCAATTTTAGATTTGTAACATTTAACATGCATAACTCTTTTCTGTTCTTATTTACTTAATTCCAGACTGTTTGAGGGGTGTTAGAAGAAGCTTGTATTTCAGATTTCTGGGGACTAGCCTTTGCTTCTGTTTACCGCTCTATTATTAAATTATTGCCTTTATTACCAGTTCTTTGTCATTCACCAGCCATTGCTGGACAGACAGCATTAATGTTACAATAATATTACCACATCAAAATTAACAAAAAATTGAATGTAAACTATGATACTAAAGTGGTTACCATAAAACATATATTTAAGAAATAGATTTGCAAGATAAATTACAATAATAAGACAATCAAGTAATAAAATAGCAGAATTGTTGCTGCTGTCATTGATACTGATTTGCAGCTCAGATAGGCACTGTCCTGCTACCGGAGAAGTATTCTTCTGTACTCTACAGAGGTTTCTCTTTTAGTATAAGCATAATTTCAGACCTAAATTGTTCAGTTGGTAGTGACTGTATGTCCTTGGGTAGAGCATTGAATAATTTTAGGGAAGCTGTTCTGCATCTTAGTTAATCAACATCTTGGACTGTCTATACTGTCTTTGTAGTGAGTGCTGTATTGCAGAACTTCGTGTCCCTTTCTGTAGTACTGATTTGTCTTTGTGTGAACAAGGCAGTTGAAAATACATTCGCTAAAAGCAGTCAGAAGTCCTGATTTGGGAAACATTGGTTTGCACTGGTCTGTCCTTTGTCTTTCTAGAATTTTCATAGAGCATAATCAGTTATTCTTTTGCTTTTTAAATTTTTGTGGTTATCCATTCTTGTTCCGTTTACCACTAATAGTTCTGCTACATTTGTGTGGTGTCTTAATGTATCAGGGAAGGATTCCTCCACTCTCAACAAACACCAGAAATATTCTTGAAGCTTAGGACATAGTAAATCAGTCAAATGCATTTTTAACTAAGTGGCCGTGTTGTGTGAACATGAATAAATTATGTGTTCCACAATGCAAGAGAACTGAAAGATATTGGAATCTTTTTGAACTCATTTTTCAACAAACTGAAAGCATTTGTGTTCTTAATTTCACCAGGCAGTTTACAGAAGATTGTTTTAGTTTAATGTAAACATACTTGCATAAGGGTTTTGTATGTACTTTTCTATGAAAATTTTCACAATTTTCATTCCGTGACAGTGGACTTGGCTGTTAAATGCTGAAAAACAGAATACATGCAAAGCCATGCAGCCAAATTTTGTGTGGTTGTAGAAGACTTCTTGGGGAGAAAATTTAGGATAGTAACCCATGTGATCATAATGTTCTTTAAATATGGCAGCAATCTGTATGTGATAACTGAGTCATTTGGCAACTGTTTTGCTGCCCTAAAGTTTCCCTGTACCTTCTTACATACTGTTTCAGAGAGTTTTTTTGTTTTGTTTCTACATTAAGCTCTCAAGAAGTTTCAGATTTGTCTGTTATGATATGTCATTCACATATTTTACTTTATCCTAACTTTTTTCCATTAAGACTGGAACATCAAAACAATGTTTTATTGTTGTTATACTGTGAGACCTTTTTGAAAGTTATTTTTTGTAGAATGCAACTGAAAATCCCATTTTCCTTTTCAGTAATGATTCTTCTTGTCAGAAAGTTGCTACATGTCCTATAGTTACTACTAAGCATATTTTTAAGCATTGTCATCTGAATTATCATTTTATATCATCTCAGTTACCATATATGGTATTTGTTTGCCTATCAATTTGTATCCAGTTAGCATTGCTTGTGCCCTCTTCTACTGCTGGTGATGTAATGTACAATATTAGCAAGTTACCCAATAGCAGAAGTGCTGAGTTGTTGACAGGCACACTCAGAAGAGAAAGGAAACCTGTTAGCTTTCAGAATATATCCATTGAGCAGCTAGACTGCAAATACACACCCATACAGACTCTCTCTCTCTCTCTCTCTCTCTCTCTCTCTCTCTCTCTCATACACACACACACACACACACACACACACACACACACACACACACACACACACACACACACTCTCTCTCTCATACACACACACACACACACACACACACACACGCACACACACACACACGTATATATATATATATATATATATATATATATATATATATATATATACCAGGATAGATGCAGTGCAGCCAAACTGTCTGCGTATACAGTAAATCCTGTGATCAAGTATGAGAAAGAGAAAGTGTTCTAAATGTTTGCTTTTGGGTGTCTGAGGTGGAACATGGTACCAGCCCGGTTTCAATTAGTGGGATGTGGGGAACCACCTAAAAACCACACCTGCGTTAGCCAGCATTCTGACCCATCATCACCAATCTGTCAGGTGAATTTGATCTGGAGACAGCATAACTCCAAATCCCAGCAATGCTCATGTTTCAGTGCATGGCAATCCATGTGGGTCCCCAAAAGCTAGCAAGTTTTGTTTCCCTTTTGTGTGTACCTGCTGACTTCATGCATCTGCTATTCCTACTGCATTGACATAAAAACATACAGACCCAGCAGTGTACTCTCTGTATTGGAGCTAAAGCTGCAACAACTTAGTATAAAAACACTGACTTTAACCAAATATAGTACAATGCCCACTTTAGAAATGGATATAGTGCAATGGACAACTAGCAAGCCATGAACAATATTATAGAACTGTTCTGAGTGCATGAATTATGTCTATGTCAGGGGTTAATAGATACAAAGGAACCTTTTACTCCATTTCATTGAAGGATAAAATTCACCATTGAAAATGGAGTCCAGTATATATGATTTTAAGCATCAAAACTTTTTGCTCAGGCCTGAAGAGTTTTACTCATTCCTATACTGGTAGAAAAAAATTGTAATACGTGTTGATGAACCATACCAGCACCACAACTGTCTTCCAGTTTTTCCTCTTGCTACATAATTTTTTTTAAATACTGTAGAGAACTTAATGTGGCAATTTGAGAAAATTGCCTGAAACACAGTTTTAATATGACTAAAATAATGGATAATCAGCACATGAACAGTGAATGCTACAAATTAGTACCAGAGTCACAGAAGCAATTTATGAGTTTTCGTATCAAGGGCAGTAGTGGACAACATCTGGATGATCAACAAAATAAATAACAAAATAGTACTTGTGTCATTCAAATGGCAGACTTCAAATGTGGTCTATATTCTCAAACATGCTTAAACCCGTTATAGAGAAACATAAAGGATACAAATATAATGACTGATGCAATGTGCAACTGGCTATTAATGTATCTTGTATAAATTTAATATACTTTACTTTTTTTGTTTTCATTTAAGGATAAGACAGCCAACCTGTTGCACTAATTGTATTGCATTGATCAGGTTTCGATACTGACAAAGGTTATTTTCATCAGGGTAAGTCATTCTCACCTATAAAGTTATCAAAATCAACCTAGAAGAATAACAAACATTTCAAAAACCTTAAGCAGCACAATAAATATTCAAAAGAGAATAGGTATTAGTTACATAGGTTTGGATTGCATAGAGGGGTTTTATAACTATGTGAACTGAAGTGCTCAAGTCAAATAAGTGAAAAGCGTCCTGTTAAGACAAAATTAAAACCACAAGCATATAAAACTGCTAGGACTAACACCACACTGAAAGATTTCTCAACAAATTATGCTGCTATATGGGAACAGCACCATGCACATTACCTATGGGGCATGAAAGGCATATAGCAGCACTAATTATGAAAACAGTTAAATTATAAATGAAAATAGTTATAACAAGAGACCAAGTTTAATAATAGAAGTACAGAAATGGGTAATAAATGAAATATACAGGAAATGCTGGAAATTACACAGCAGTTGATACCTGCCATCTGACCAGTGCAGAAAGCACCAAAGTGCTCAACAACAATGTAATTTAACATAGTAGAAATAACATCTGTGGAATACAATAAAACAATTAAAAGAAGAGGAAAACAATGTTTGAGTACTGTGTGTTTGAGAACTGTGCATAAAAAACTCCAGACAAAGAATGATAGTATGTCAAAAAGTTGCAAATATCTGTTTCAAGCCATTAAAGAAATTCTTATTTCACAATTGTAGCTGTTCAGTAAGAATGAGACCATCATTAATAGGCATATGCTTAAAATGTTGAAGTTCATCAAGTATATCATGTCTATAATCTTTCCTTTCTTTATGGATGATAGTAACTGCATTGCTCTCTTGGGTTTGAGGCCTTTAATAAGCAAATGATGTGCAAAGGGTGTATTTTGCACATTAGTACTCTTTCTTCTGAATAAATTCTCTTTACATCTAATACCCATAGCTCTTCTGACCAGAACTGCATTATAAACCAGACAAGTGTCATAGGTTATTTTATAGATCCCGGAATTATGCAAAAGGGTAACTCAAGATTTCAAAGCGTGAATTAGAATTTTCTGCAAACCTACCCATCTTCATATAGGTGGTGCACATTGTGCTGTTTCCATATAGTTGTGATCAGATGACAAATCTTTCAGTCTGTCATCATTTCTAGCAGTTTACTATGCTTTTATTCTTAATGTTGCCTTCAAAAGATAACTTCTACAAATTTGTCTTGAGCACTTCAGCTCATTTAGTTTTGTTGCCTCTCCATGCAATGTGAACCTATGTAAGTAATATCCATTCCTTTTTTAATACACTACTTAAGCATTTGTGAATGTTTGTTTATTCTCTCCTATGTTGATTAAAAAAGCTTTCGTAAGTAACTATAACTTATTCTGATGAAGATACTCAAAGTCAGTATCAGAACCAGGTCCATGTAATAAAATTTGTGCAGCTGGTTGGCTGTTTTTATCATACATTAAAACTTATATATATTGTCTATTAAAACAGCTTTTAATTTGTTTTTAAAACAGCAGTATTCTAAATTTACAAGTAGTCCACACCATCTTTCTCTAGTTGTATTTGTATGAATGTTAGTATTATTTTTAAATTTGTAATTGACTAGTAACACAAGTCTCACATAGAGGCAAATGTATTATGAGGCTGTTAGAAGTATAACTAAAATTTTAAATAATTACCCACTTGAAGCTCAAGAATAAACCCAGAGTCTAACAGTTACAGCATACCACTGCGTAATAATCATAGTACTACTTCACATGAGATTATTTGATAGAAATATACAATCTCAGCCATTTTCCTAATGATCATGTCGCAAAAACCACCCATTAGAAGTTATCATTATGCACACCCAGGAATTGGGATATTTAGTTTTAGGTATTTAGCTTTTGCTGTTACCTATTCTTATTGACAGTGGTGGCTTGTGAGTATAGAAGCTGGGTGTCCACAAATTTTTTGATTCTGATATATATGAGAAAGTGAAAATAATAGCTTCTGATGTATAACAGTTACTCCTTAGAATGAGATTTTCACTCTGCAGCGGAGTGTGCGCTGATATGAAACTTCATGGCAAATTAAAACTCTGTGCTGGACCGAGACTCAAACTCGGGATCTTTGCCTTTCGCGGGCAAGTGCTCTACCAACTGAGCTACCCAAGCACGACTCACGCCCTGTCCTCACAGCTTTACTTCTGCCAGTACCTCGTCTCCTACCTTCCAAACTTTGCAGAAGCTCTCCTGTGAACTTTGCAGAACTAGCACTCCTGAAAGAAAGGATATTGTGGAGACATGGCTTAACCACAGCCTGGGGGATGTTTCCAGAATGAGATTTTCACTCTGCAGCGGAGTGTTCGCTGATATGGTAGAGCATTTGCCCGCGAAAGGCAAAGGTCCCGAGTTCAGGCCTCGGTTCGGCACACAGTTTTATCTACCAGGAAGTAACAGTTACTCTTATCAACAAGATTATACACCTACAGCCACTGCCAATAATAATAACAAAGGTAATAATAATAATAATAATAATAATAATAGGAGCACTCACTACACTAAATATACACACTAGGCAGAGATCAGAACCAACCAACACATGGAAGAAACCCACAAAACCAGCATGGCAACACAGGCTACAGATCAAAATAGAAAAACTGAGAAAAGACATCGGACAGCTAACACAATTTATAAGAAATGAAATCTCGGAAAAAGGTTAGGTAAAATCTCACAACAAGAAGCGACAGAGCAATTAGACGAAAAGAAGCAGAAATTACAAGCATTAGCCAAACGACTCAGAAGATACAAAAAAAGTGAAAATAGAAGGAAACAAAACCAAACATTCAACACAAACCAAAAGAAATTTTACCAGACAATAGATAACACACACATTAAAATAAACAATCCACCAAACATAACAGACATGGAACACTTCTGGAGCAACATATGGTCAAACCCAGTACAACATAACAGGCATGCACGGTGGATACAAGCAGAAACAGACACATACGAGATGATACCACAAATGCCTGAAGTGATAATTTAGCAACATGAAGTCACCCAAGCAATTAATTCTACTCACAATTGGAAAGCCCCTGGAAATGATAAAATAGCAAATTTCTGGTTTAAGAAGTTCACCTCAACACATTCACATCTAACTAAATTATTTAACAGTTACATTGCAGACCCATACACATTCCCTGATACACTTACACACGGAATAACATATCTGAAACCTAAAGATCAAGCAGACACAGCGAACCCAGCTAAATATCGCCCCATAACATGCCTACCAACAATATACAAAATATTAACTTCAGTCATTAAACAGAAATTAATGACACATACAACACAGAACAAAATTATAAATGAAGAAGAAAAAGGCTGTCACAAAGGAGCACGAGGATGTAAAGAGCAACTGATAATAGATGCAGAGGTGACATATCAAGCTAAAACTAAACAAAGGTCGCTACACTACGCATACATTGATTACCAAAAAGCTTTTGATAGTGTACCCCACTCATGGTTACTACAAATATTGGAAATATACAAAGTAGGTCCTAAATTGATACAGTTCCTAAACATAGTAATGAAAAATTGGAAAACCACACTTAATATCCAAACAAATTCAAATAATATCACATCACAGCCAATACAGATTAAGCGTGGAATATACCAAGGAGACTCATTAAGTCCTTTCTGGTTCTGCCTTGCTCTGAACCCACTATCCAACATGCTAAATAATACAAATTATGGATACAATATTACTGGAACATACCCACACAAAATCACACATTTGCTATACGTGGATGATCTAAAACTACTGGCAGCAACAAATCAACAACTCAACCAATTACTAAAGATAACAGAAGGATTCAGCAATGATATAAGTATGGCTTTTGGAACAGACAAATGTAAGAAAAATAGCATAGTCAAGAGAAAACACACTAAACAAGAAGATTACATATTGGATAACCACAGCGACTGCATAGAAGCGATGGAAAAAACGGATGCCTATAAATATCTAGGATACAGACAAAAAATAGGAATAGATAATACAAATATTAAAGAAGAACTAAAAGAAAAATATAGACAAAGACTAACAAAAATACTGAAAACAGAATTGACAGCAAGAAACAAGACAAAAGCTATAAATACTTATGTCATACCAATATTGACCTACTCATTTGGAGTAGTGAAATGGAGTAACACAGACCTAGAAGCACTCAATACACTTACACGATCACAATGCCACAAATATAGAATACATCACATACATTCAGCAACAGAAAGATTCACATTAAGCAGAAAGGAAGGAGGAAGGGGATTTATCGACATAAAAACCTACATTATGGACAGGTAGACAATTTAAGAAAACTCTTTCTAGAACGAGCAGAAACTAGCAAAATACACAAGGCAATCACTCATATAAATACATCGGCTACACCACTGCAATTTCATAACCACCTCTACAACCCTTTAGATCACATAACATCAACAGATACGAAGAAAGTAAATTGGAAAAGAAAACACTACATGGCAAGCACCCGTATCATCTAACACAGCCACACATCGATGAAGATGCATCCAACACATAGCTAAGAAAAGTCAATATATACAGTGAGACAGAAGGATTCATTATTGCAATACAGGATCAAACAATAAACACCAGATATTACAGCAAGCATATTATTAAAGATCACAATACCACAACAGATAAATGCAGACTTTGCAGACAACAAATAGAAACAGTAGATCACATCACAAGCGGATGTACAATAATAGCAAATACAGAATAGCCCAGAAGACATGACAATGTAGCAAAAATAATAAAAAATGGTTCAAATGGCTCTGAGCACTATGGGACTCAACTGCTGAGGTCATTAGTCCCCTAGAACTTAGAACTAGTTAAACCGAACTAACCTAAGGACATCACAAACATCCATGCCCGAGGCAGGATTCGAACCTGCGACCGTAGCGGTCTTGCGAAAAATAATACATCAACAGCTTGCATTACAACATAAACTTATAAAACAACACGTTCCCACATACAAGTATGCACCACAAAGTGTACTGGAGAATGATGAATTCAAATTATACTGGAACAGAACCATTATAACAGATAAAACAACGCCACATAACAAACCTGACATCATACTCACCAATAAAAAGAAGAAATTAACACAACTAATCGGAATATCCATACCCTATACAACAAATATACAAAAGAAAACAGGAGAAAAAATTGAAAAATACATCCAACTGGCTGAGGAAGTCAAGGACATGTGGCATCAGGATAAAGTTGACATTATACCAATTATACTATCAACTACAGGAGTCATACCACACAACATCCACTAGTACCCCAATGCAATACAGCTACATCCAAACCTATATGTACAACTACAGAAATCTGTAATTATTGATACATGTTCAATTACCCGAAAGTTCCTAAATGCAATATAACACATACCATACGGTTGAAAGGAAGTGACGCTTGATCAAGGTCCGCGTCACTTTCCATTTTTAACCAGACTTAACGTCTGAGAAAGTAAAGAAATAATAATAATAACTACAGACAACTACAGAAATCCGTAATTATTGATACATGTTCAATCACCCGAAAGTTCCTAAATGCAATATAACATATACCGCACAGTTAAAAGGAAGTCACGCTTGATCAAGGTCCGCGTCACTTTCCATTTTTAACCAGACCTAAGGTCTGAGAAAGGAAAGAAGATAATAATAATAAGATGCGTAACTTACAGAACAAAAGAAAGAATTTTTTTGTGGAATTCTGTTGTTTTGTACATAATTAAGTACAGTTTAGGGCAATAACAAAATAATGCGTAACCTTTTGCAACTGTCCTCTTGGAATTTTTGTATGAGTGGGAGTTTTCATGCTTTTCCAATTTTTGAACAAATATACAAGATTCCTAACAGACGTATGAGTCCAAGAATTCACTTCCAGGCAGAAAATCAGATATCCTAATGCTGCATCCACACAGCAACTTGTGCTAACTATACACTTCCTTGTTAATGTTTGTAGTCACATTTATCTGATTTTGTCAATCTCTCATTCAAAGGATCTGTTCTCAGAGGCCCTACTTCCCTTGCAGCTAACTTTTCCTGGTACTTTACTTTTCTGTTCCCAGAATGAGATTTTCACTCTGCAGCAATTCATGCACTGATATGAAACTTCCTGGCAGATGAAAGCTATGTGCTGGACCAAGACTCGACCTCAGAATTTTTTCTTACATGGGGAAGTGCTCTACTGACTGAGCTACCCAAGCGTGACTCACAACCCATCCTCACAGCCTTACTTTCCTGTTAGCATTTAAAATAGAGTCAATGTAGTTCATGTTTACACAGCACATGAAAGCCAATTCCTGCACAGTAAAGAACCATCCCCAAACACAAAGTGCCTTTTGTGTAAGTGATTAAACTCAAGTAATAATGTCTATCAACATGGTCACTTGACTAGAAATCAAATGAGGCACTGAAATCCGTAAGGGCCTAAGGCACACTACCATTGATCCCACATTTAAAGTGAATATCAGAGAAACCAGTGATACAGCTTTTCATGAATTTTCATATATACAGTGTGAGCATTCAGCACAGATAAACTTGACTCACCATAAGGTCAACAGATTGCAGAAGCATGAGCAAATGCTACAATCTCACAATGGACAGTGATGTGCTTTAGGCCATTAATATTCTCAGCAACTCCAATGGATTACTATATGATAAAATTCATAACGTAATGTACTACTACTCATTCAGAAACCCACAAAACAGGTGTACTGTCAGTATAACTCTAACTTAGACTGAGATCCAATCTAATATTACTACCATATATAGTGAGTGAATTAGTGTATCTGACGAATGTGCTATCATCTAGCAAGACTTATGCCGAGAAAATGGGGATAAAAGTCTGCCACAGAGTGCTGCCAACTGGTGGTACTGATGTAAAGTTGTAGTTGAGTGGCAAGGGCTAGCTGTGCACATTGTGAACTGATCACATTGTTTAGCAAATCCGTAAGTATTTGGCCCGTAAGGCAAGTATGTCATGCAAGCTGTGCATGTGCAAAAGCTCCTTGACATGTGCACAACTGCAGGTGTGCTCACAACCTTGATGCCAAGTTTCACAGAGTCTAGAGGAGCAGCAGCACATTGGATTTAAGCGCTGTATGCTTTAGATTACAGCATCTATGTTATGTTTAACAGCATTCAGAGAAAAATAACCAGTAGAGCCACAAGGAGTCAAACATTATGGTGTTCATGTGCTCTTGTGCTCTTACACAGCAGCTGGCCCTGCTTATTGATAATTTTGTGTTCTGGCTAGTTCATATCTGAATGAAATGTGTTTTTTTATCTTAATAGATTTTCTATCCTTGCACAACAACATGGGCACAGGAAGTTAAACAGTAGTGCCCAGTGATATCTGCAAAACTGTACTGCACAATGGTTAACTATACAGAATATCTTCTATGACAATATTAGAGGCTCTTGCAGTCTGGGATGGACTCAATGTAGGGCCAGGGTGTGGGTGCAGCTAATGTCTATAATGAAGAAATGCCTCTGGTCCAGGCCCTAGAAACTCACAGAATGCAGGCATAATGTTGGTGCTTTATGTGACTGGCTACAGTAATAAGAAGACAACTTACAAAAAAGTTAGCCAATAATGGCTTCTAAAAATTAATTTATCATTGATTGGTTTCTTTTGTTATGTTACTTGTATTATAGCCAGAAAGAATCTTATTTGAATTGTCAGTGTAACATGATTGGTGCTTCATATGTGTCGAAAACAGGACAATAACCAAAATCAACCTCAAAGATAAACAAGTAGTAGCTTGGTCCCAGGCAGTGGCTGTCAATTTGCAATACTTATGATGAGGTGTATAATCTATGAGTTGAGACACTATGGAATTATGAGTTATCTGTAGTCTCATTCTCTGCCTGAAAAAGGAATACCACACCTCCAATCCAGACCTGACATCTGTCTGATGCACATTCACAGATGTTATCATCATTCATGAACATAGAATAAGAATTTTTCTGCGTCATATCAAGTAGTGATTATCCCACCACAGAAAGGAAATTATCCCTCAAAACTGAAAACCAGTTTACAAGGAGAACCCCAGTGTTTGGTATTACGTTCCATTCCATTTCTGTTTTATATAAATGATCTACTGCTTAACAATGACTGTAGGTAATAGTTATTTGTAGATGATACTCCCATAATAATTGGAAATAACAGTACTGACAGAGTTGTATAAAGGTAAAATTTCATCATAAAATGAAGAGAGAGAAGAGATCAGTATATAAGTAAATGATGATGTATTTGTTCAATGTGCAAACTCATAACAAAAGAAGCTGTCAGTCTGTTGCAGATAGGGAGTCTCCAGGGAAATATAGAACCTGCAATGAATTACTGAAGTATAGAAGATATCCACTAACTGAACAATTAACCAAGCTGGTTGATAATGTTATAACAGGTAATGAAATTCCAAAAGGATGGAGAACTAGTACTTGAATTCTCTTGTACAAAAAAGAAGATAAGAATGACCCATCCAACTACTGAGGAATAGACCTATCAAGTTCAGTTCTTAAATGCATAACAAAAAATATGAAATAAAATAAGAGGCATTACCACACTTACAGAGGAGTAGAATGGTTTTAGATATGATATGTCATGCACAGGTGCAGTATTCACTCATGAGCATGTAGTGGAGAAGTCCATTGAATACAGTAGAACAGCTTATCTTTGTTTTATTGATTTACAGAAGGATTTTGGTAGGATACAGATGTGGTAAAACTGCTCTACAATTTAATTAAAGCAAATGAAGATATTTCTTTCACGAACCACATCCAGGCAAAAATTGGTTCCAGGTTAACTAGTTGCTTATTAGACAAGGTGACTCTTTCAGTCTGCTACTTTTTAATATAGTCATGGATGAGGTGATAAAGAAGGTTTTGACTGACAGTCATTATGGAATTGTGGGCAAAGAAGTAAAAATTATTTGTTTTGCTGACAATGTAGTTCTGCTGAAAAACAGTGAAGATAACCTGCACAAACTTTTACATACTCTTAAAGTGGCAGCCAAAAACCTAAATATGGTCGTATCCTCTCAAAACACCAAATGTATGACCACATCTCTGGGACAAATTAGATGCAACCTCGAAGTGGCTGGAAAAATTATTCCACAGGTAATAACATTTAAATATAATGGTAATGAACTGGCCAGCAGTGGACATGACGAAAAGGAAGTTAGAGATCAAGTAACAAAAGCAAATAAGGTGGCAGCTATTTTAAAAAATACCATATACATCCTGAACAAAAAGACTTTTGGAAACCATGGAAATGAAAATTCTGTGAAGGATTACAGAAAAGACTGCAAGATAGAAAGATATGTGAAAGAATTAGAAACGGATGTAAAGTATACTCCATTAATGGGTGGGTACATAGGATAAAGCATAGTCAGGATGAATGAACAGAAGATTTCAAATATCATAAGAGATAAATTACCAGTTGGTAAAAGAAATATTGGCCATTCATGTAAAAGATGGAGTGACAACCTGAGCGTAGACTGAAGGGTGCTGAAGGAAAGACCCTTTAGCCTAGGAAGAAAGAAAGAAGAAGGAAAAGAAGAAAAGTACTGACAAGTTTTTGCAAGCTGTCATAAGTACTACACAAAAATTATATAGCAGATGTAATCCAAATGGGTTAAAAATAAAAATGGAAAAAACTCAGCTAATGCAGATCAAACCAAACCAAGCAAAGTTAAATGATGGAGAAATACATCACAAAAACCAGGAAGCTAGTTGTGTCGAATTTCTAAGAATGCCTTTTGACAAAAATTTATCATGTGCCTTGCTTATACAGCAGTTTGCAAATAAATGGAACAGCCTGGAATTTGCAATAATGATTGCATACAATGCTAATAGCATGAACATACAGCAAGCAGTGTATCACAGCAACTTCTAAACAGTAATAGGGTATAGAAATATATTTTAGGGTAGCTCAAACCATTTGTCTTGAATAATGAAACTTAAATAAAATAAAATAAAAAAATCATTTGTTGTATCCACAATCAGAAGTGAAGAATATCTTGTCACCCACATCTAAATATTTATGCGCATATGTGAAATGATTTAACTTTGTGCATAGTACCATGATTTATTTGTAGCAAATCAATTTCAACATGTTTACACCACGAGGAATCAAAATAATTCTATATCACCCATACATCATTTTAATCTTTATGGTCACATTCTACAGTATATACATTTACACCTATACTCTGCAAACCACCATGAGGTGCATGGCAGAGTGTACATCCCACTGTACTAGTTATTAGGGTTTCTTCCTGTTCCATTGATATTTGGAGGGCAGGAATAACAATTGCTTGAATGCCTCTGTATGTACAGTAATTGTTGTAATCTTATCCTCACAATCACTATGTGAGTAATACATGAGGGATTGCAGTATATTTCTTGAGACATCATTTAAAGCTGGTTGTTGAAACATTGTTAATAGACTTTCTGAGAGTAATTTACATCTTTCTTCAAGGGTCTCCAAATTCAGTTCCCTCAATATTTCTGTGACACTCTCCCATGGATTAAACAAAGCTGTGACTATCTGCTCTTCTCTGTATACATTCAGTTTCCCCTGTTAGTCCTATTTGGTACAGGTGCCACACACTTGATCAGTAGTCTAGAAATGGTGACTTGAGTGATTTGTAAACAACCTCCTTTGTAGACTGACCGCACTTCTCCAGTATGCTACCAATAAACCAAAGTTTACCACATGCTTTACCCATGACTGAGCCCATGTGATCATTCCATTTCATATCCCTAAAAAGCGTTACAGCCAGGTATTTGTATGAGTTTGCCAATTCCAACAGAGACTAACTGATATTATAGTTGTAGGATACTATGCTTATTTGTTTTGTGAAGTGCCCAGTTTTACATTTCTGAACAATTAAACCAAGCTGCAAATTTTGTACTGCTTTGAAATCTTAACAAGATCTGACTGAGTATTTATGCAGATTCTTTCTGATAGTACTTCCTTATATATATTTCTGCATCATCTGCAAAAAGGCTGATGTTATTATTAATATTGTCTGCAAGGTCATTAATATACAACATTAACAGCAAGGGTCCCAATATGCTTCCCCGGGTCACATCTGAAGTTACTTGTTCATCTG
This sequence comes from Schistocerca americana, assembly GCF_021461395.2. Lineage (NCBI taxonomy): Eukaryota > Metazoa > Arthropoda > Insecta > Orthoptera > Acrididae > Schistocerca > Schistocerca americana. The sequence continues at coordinate 1,437,195 of NW_025726082.1, read as the reverse complement.
ATGAAGACTCTTCATCAAAGATAACACGTTGTGTCCTCCCTACCAAAAAGTTCTCAATCCAGTCACAAATTTCACTTGATATCCCATATGATCATATTTTTAACAATAGGCATAGGTATGGTACTTAGTCAAATACTTTTCAGATATCAAGAAATACTACATCTACCTGATTGCCTTGATCCAAAGCTTTCAGTATGTCATGTGAGAAAAGTACAAATTGGGTTTCACATGATCGATGTGTATGGAATCCATGCTGGGTGGCATTGGGCATGTGCTTCTGTTCAAATTACCTTGTTATGTTGGAGGTCAGAATATGTTCAATGATTCTACAACAAATCAATGTCAAAGATATTGGATAACAGTTTTGTGGATCACTTCTACTACCACTCTTGCAGACAGGTGTGACTTGTGCTTTTTTTCCAATAACTTGCCATGGTTTTTCTTCAAGAGATCTATGATAGTTTATAGTTAGAAGAGGGGCTAATAAATTTAGTATAGAATCTGAATGGATGCCATCAGACCCTGGAGCTTTGTTCAGTTTAACAATTTCAGCTGTTTCTCAACAACAGTGACATTAATACTTGTTGCATTCAGCTTGTCAGTGACACAAAGATTAAATTGGGGCAATTATGTTGCATTTTACATTATAAAAGAACATTTGAAAATCAAATTAAGCATTTTAGCTTTTGCCTTGCTACTTTCAGTTTCAGTTCCTGTCTCATTTTCAAGGGAGTGGACAGTAACTTAGGTGCCACTAACAGCCTTTACGTACAACTAGAATTTCTTTGGGTTCTGTGAAAGATCATTTCACAATATTCTGCTTTGGTAATCATTGAAGGCATCATGCTTTGCTCTCCTGATGGCAAAACTTGTTTCATTCAGCATATCTGTATCTTTAGCCCTACACTCTGTTTTACACCTATAATGCAGTAATCTCTGTTTCTTTACAAGTTTGCTTACAGCGACAGTAGACCAGGTAGGTTCCCTTGCATTATGAACTGCTCTATTGAGCACATATCTATCCAGTGCGTGGTCAACTATTCTTTTAAATGTGCATCACAGTTACTCTACATGCTCCTGCCCTGTGTTGAAGGTTTCAAGTTCCTCATTGAGATATGACACTACTAATTGTTTTATCTAGTTTACTGAACATATATATCATTCTGCTTGTTTTAGTTAGACTTTGTACTCTGGTAATCATTGTTGCCACAACTGTGTTATGGTCACTAATACCAGTTTTAACGCGGACTTCCTCAAAAATGTCAGGTCTATTTGTAGCCACTAGAGCCATTACATTTCTAGGGGTATGACAATTTATTCCAACATAAGAGGAACATAATTGCTCAAAGCTGATTTAGAATTGATGAAGAAACTTAAATAAGGAACTGGTACATAAATATTATTATTCAATTGAACAGTTCATGTAGGACAATCTTAAAATTTGAGTGAGAGGGAACACATACTTCTGATTAAAGTCTGTTCTTTACTGTGTATGAATTGTGTATAAAGTACATTACATTGTTTCAATTATATATTTAAAAAAAGCAGAGGGCATGGTCTGGCCTCGACCGTTTCACAGCTGTTTTTGAGGTTGGGGTGGATTGTTGGTGAATTGTTCCCTCTGCTGGTTGTACAAGGGGCCCCCGTTTCCCTTCTTCTTCAGGCAGTTTTTATTCATGTGCCCTATGATTCCCCACTGAGAGCAGTAAGGTGCACAGCACCGCGTGGCAGTGTGGCCTGCCTTTCAACAGCATTAGCATGCCTGCTTGTATTTAAAAATTGGATGTGGCTGTTGGGTCTGGGTGTGCCGAACTGACAATGAAATGTGCTACCTCCTCCTGCATCATCGCAAGTCGTGTGGTATCATGCAATGATGCAGGTGATGCTATTTTGACCTCCTCTCTCAAATATGGGTCGATTTCACATATAAATACATCAATCAAGCGGGCTTCCGCTTCATTGATTAATATCTCGTTACGTGCGGGATCCAAACCCAGTGTGTAAGTGCAGCAAGCCACAGAACAAATTCGGTCAGCAAATACTTCTATGTCCTCCCCTTACTTCTGGCGAAGGGTGGATAACTTGTTCCTGTAATAGCAGGTGTCACATCTGTCCAAATACCTTTCTTTCAACCCAGCTTCTAATGTGGTGAAAGAGGTGGTGTCCCTAAGGGTGTGCACCGATTCAATATAGGTATTGGTGTCACCTGACAATTTAAGGTGCAGTACACTCAACAGGAAATCGTCTGGCCAAGGGCAAGCGCAGCCTACATCTCAGACAGTTTGCAGAAACGAGTGTATTTGTTCATTGGGTTTCCCAGAAAATGTCGGGATAAAGTTGACTGCAGGGAAACTGTCAGTCAAGGTTACAATGCACGGTTGGGGTACTATGCTACTGGAGGTGCTTGTAGCTGTCATTTGCAGCACAGCAGGGTGAGTTTCTGGCACACTTAAAGTGTCAGACTGGGTTTGAGCCAATTTTTGGCATTCTTTTGTTAATTCTATCTTCTGTAATACTAATTTATTGATTTCTGCTTAGAGACCAGCTACTGGGTCTGGTTTTTCCATAGGTAAGGAGTTGTCTTCGCCAGTGGCAGTACTTCTGGTTTGAGGCAAGGCTACAATGGTAGGGCACCTAGTGCTCGCTGGAAACTTTACAATTGGAGAACGAAAAGAAAACAAAGGGCCTATATTGGATGGGACGATGCTGTAGCTGACAGCATGGATGTTCAAAAATGGTTCAAATGGCTCTGAGCACTATGGGACTCAACTGCTGTGGTCATCAGTCCCCTAGAACTTAGAACTACTTAAACCTAACTAACCTAAGGACATCACACACACCCATGCCCGAGGCAGGATTCGAACATGCGACCGTAGCAGCAGCGCGGCTCTGGATTGGAGCACCTAGAACTGCACGGCCACCACGGCCGGCACAGCATGGAGGTGGCGGCGTGAAAAAATAAAGTGACAAACTTACAGAAGTTGCGGCGGTGGTGCATTGGGTGACAGTGGCAGGAATCGGCAGCGAAGGTGACGATGGCGGTGTCGACAGCCGGACGCCATATCTCAGTTAACCAGCTGGACCATATGACCGGAACTGGCGGCGTGGTGCGTTGCCATGTGGCCTGGGATTTGCTGCGGCAGCTGCATGGAAAAGGGCGCCGATACGGCGGAATGCTGTGTGGCAAACCACAAATGCGTGCGCTTGTTATCGCGTGGTGCATCTGGCGCGTTAAGCGTAAAGTATTGCTGGCAGCTGTATTAGGTACAGCCGCTTAAACTTCAAATGTGACAGGCTTAATGGTGAGCTATCCCACTCCTGACATCAGATGTTAATGTGTCAGGATTGGACAGGGGGGGAAAGCAGTAGGCACCCGTTGAGGTGAAAAATGAAACATAGTTTTTATTGTATGAATGTTTACTGTCATAAAAAGAAAAGGCAGGCATAGACAAGCCGCTGAGACTGAACGGGCAGCTGCCCAAAAGAGCAGAAGACAACGTCGGGTCGGGTCAGAAGCTGCCAGCAGAGGAGAGCAAACAGCCTGTCTGCTCCCAGCAACTGGACACGGTTCCACCCCCACTTGACCGCCTGCAAGCCTCCCTAATGGTCGGCCAGATCGTAACATGTGCAGTTCGATAGCGTTACCTCATCAGCAACACGTGAATTTAGCTGCTGATGGTTCAACATGTGAGTTTCAGAGTGGTTCTATCCAGTTCAGGGCAATGTGACTGAGACGCTGCAACTGGCCGCCAGGCAGAAGTCACTGACGAACATCAAGTGAAAAATAAAAATAAAATTTTATACTAATAAATCCATTCAGTAATGGCCCTCACTGTACCAAGTGTTAAGTATGTCTTCAACAAAATACTGCTTAATAATTTTTGGAATTGTGGAGGATTGATGTTTGGTGAAAATTAGGAATTTCAGACAGTTAAGTATTACAGCATAGTTATTCGACTGCTCTAAGGGTTCTAACTATTTCTTTTAATATCTTGATAATAGCTATGGGTGGAATTTTTTAGTGTGGTCACTAGACAGTCACCCACTACAGTTAACAGCCAGTCAGATCAGGTGAAAAAATTAACTTCTTGTTGCAATTTTCAGAGAATGTCAGAACAGTGTTGCTCTCTCAGAGCACTTCCATGGTCATGGCACAAATGCATAAATGTTTTCAATAATCGTACACAACTCTGAACAAAATGTACATAATCATAATTGTCAGGATTTTCTTGTGGCCTTCTTTATCTTTTCTCTCTCCACCGCATCCCATATTACTCCTCTGCTCTTGAGATTTTCATTAATGTGGTCTTCCCATCTCTTCCTACGCCCTACAATCGGTCTTTTTCCTGATACCTACATCCCCAAATACTGACATGGAATTTTGAGTTAGGTGCATCTGCTTCAAATGACGTAACCACTTCAATCTCACAGTGCTCATTATATTCTCCATTGTCAAGGTCACCTGCATATCTCTCATTCCTGACTCTTTCTCTCCTGGTTTTTGTAGGGCTGACTTAAGGAACTTCAGTTCACATGCTTTTATCTGACACCCTTTTCACTTATTTATGACACAGGTCTGCAGACAATACACCATGACTGGAAGGAGATAGTTTTTATAAGTGGTGTGTTTAGCTCTTAATGGGCTCTGTTGACCAAGATTAGGTTTTTTACATGGCAGAATAAGCTGGATCCTTTCACTACTCTATATAAACCTTCTAGTTTGACCCCTTCATCACTTGATATGACACTACACTGATAATTGAAATTTTTCACACATTTAACTTTCTATCCTTTCAGTATGATTTAAGAAGGTGTTCTCCTCTTCTTCATTGCCACTGTCATGTTATTTGTTACAATTAACTTAGATTCTTTAAATTCTTAGTCTAGTAATCTCCTATCCTCAGAAGCTCCATTTTTGTCCCTCTCCTCCATGTTTTTCTTTGCGGTATTGCATTCTTTAATGTCCATTAGTCTATTTTTCCATCAACTTTGTTTCTTTCTAATTTAGTTTACCTTCTGTTTTGTCAAATATTTGTGTAGCAGTACTGACTACTGGTAGTCAAAACAGTGACCACTTTAATGTGAGACATGCACATTGTTTTAGATGTATTCCTTGTTGCCATGGCTTACAGCTAAATTTGCATTGCTCACTGTGGCAGCTGGTGATCATGTGCTAATGTGCTTCCACATATTGTAAATGTCACACTTGAATTGTGCCATTTCTCTTCAAATGTGAGATGGAAATCACATTAAAAGTATGCCATTTCTCTTCAAATGCAAGCTGTAAATCACCCTGAAAGCATCCCATTTCTCTTTGAATGCACAGTGGTATGGAAATAAAATGGATGAAAAAAGTTTTATAGCACACTGTCCACAGTAACTAAAAACCAGTGTTGATCGTTGAAGTGATGGTCAGACTTGCTATGATCAGTTCAGAGAAGGGAGGCAGCTGTGATTTGGCATCATCCCTTCTGCCATTATCACTGTGGTCAAGAAAACCAACTGGTAATTCATCAGTTTAGATTCAGTTCATGCAGCTACCATAATTTTTTCCTTTCTTTTTCTACACAATGTTGATCTATTAACTATAAAGTCTGAATGTCTTGACACAGTTCAGTTTATATACATAAAATGAATGTACTCAGTTTTGTTACTATTACTGTACTTGTATCTAAGTCAGAAGGTTATAGGTGGTTCTGTAAAATGCGAGTACATGTGGAAATTGGGTATGAAAGTGTTTTCTGTAAATGATCTGTTAAGGTACTTTTTCAGTATATCTTTGGAGGAGAGTGTGACAGTTAAAAAGTTAGGTGGATCTGCCCCAAATTTAAATCTAAGAACAGGAGGGTGTGAGATAGGGCTCATCAATTTGGCTCAAGCTAAGTGTGTAGGGGCTGGTAGATATGCCCTTCTAGTTCCTAGAAATTTTCACATGACTGGACCATACAAAAAGATAAAATTCTCTATAAAGATTTAGGCTTAGAATATGAGAGATGGTAAGGCACACTGACTGGCAATTTGTTGGCTTGGGTTCGATTCCTGCTGCCACACTATTTTTTTATATTTTTTTATTCTATGAATGATAAACAGTTAATTATAAAATTTAAAAAGTTCAATTTATACACCTAAAACTAATACCTTCAATTTAATATTTATGGAGTAGTCCATTGGTTCTTGGAGGGACATAGACATATTAAACACTTGTCTACACAACATTAATGTGCCACAATTATTGTGCAACATTAATACTATGCATTCAAGTTTTAATATTCAGTTTAGTTATGATTACCACCCTTGTAAGTCAAAAGGCTATAGGTGGTTGTAAAACTGGAGACTGGACCAGGAAATTTAGTGTGAAAATGTGTGAAAAGATTGGGATCTAAGGGTGTGATGTTTGCAATGCACATTTTTGCTATTTGGAACTGTGATGTGTACAACTGGAGTGAAAGAACTAGGACATATTAATGCATAATAAAGAACAAGTCATAAACATATAAACAACATACTTGAGCTTAGTACATTGAAGCTAATATCACAATAATATTAAGTTGCACCTGCCATGATGCCATAGTAAAACACAGTCTTTATATTTTTGTGATGTTGTAGCACATTTGTAAAATTTTGCATGAGCTGCCACAGACTTTTGAAGACTTATCAGATGGCAAAAGGTTCCTGTTCACCTATAAAAATGTCCCCCTCATTGAGTAAATAACCTGCATTAAGGAAAAATCTTGGAAAAACATAAAAAAATGAATCATACAAGAAGGAAATAGACCATACGAGATATGACACATCAATTACCACAGCAATTCCATTGATCACATTAGTGTATTGGCTTAATCCAAGGTAATTAGGTAAGTTATAGCAGAGGTGGACACTGTGTAACACACATTAGTGGCAAAGTCATTTCATGAATGCTTGGAGATGTGATAGGTAAAATTTATTCTATCGTGAGCAAGCACTTTGGTTATCCCCATACCTTTGTTGTTATTATTGGCTCTCATGAATATGGTCTGTAACTAAAAATGGAAATCAGTATATGATTTCTGTTTGTTCAGTGTTTCAAAAAGTAGCACAGGCTTGAGCACAACTGAAATGAAGCCACAACATGAAGCTAATAGTTCACCTCATGTGTAAATCACTATACCTCACTGTGCTTCTTAGTTTGACAATGATGTGTTGCCTTTCAGTATCCACTAGCAAATTTAGAAAGTTATAGCTTCCTATTCTTACGTTTCTTTGTAGTGGTAACCCTTTCTCAAGATGTGCAGAAGATCTGTACTCCATGACAGAGCTGTCATTTCTCACAAATAGTGTGATGAAACCAGTATCACTGTATTTTGGAATTTGCTAACAAAGGGAAAAGTAAACCAAACTGTGGAAATCATTCTCCATGTTGATAGTTTCTGTGTACCTTCGTGATCATTGCTTGGAAGAATATACTTTACTATTATTATTTTCAGCACATTGCCTGCAACTTGTACTGTTCAGGGAATAGGGAACCTTTTCTGTAATATCTGGCCACTAGTATGCAACACTCAGTGATCTTTAAAACAGTTACATTGGTGCAATTGTGGGTAAAGCAGTTCATACACTTTGGTTTATTTGTAGTTGACTGGGCAAATGCTATCAGTGTATAAAGGGGATTGCTTACAAATTATAAAGCAGTATTTCATTCTGAAAATAACCTTGTATATATGGTTTCTGAAGCTAAACTGCCACTCTTACATTAAATGCAAGTTGGCAAGAGGTATGTTCAGCGGCAGCTCTGGCAATGCAAAGATTGTGTAACACTGGTATTGGGAATGTAAATGAGATTTTACATCATTAGTACATCAGTGGGTGTTAAAATGGAATATTTTCAAGTTGGTACACTAACTGCCATTTACATTAGTACACTACATGTCATGTACTCTACCACATCATGTACCAGGTACCGTTACTTGACACTGATTTGGATAGAAAACTGAACTGCATGTCCCCTACAAGTAAAACCAGATGGTTGGCATGTACAAGGAAGGCAAGATTATTTCCTCCCAAATATTTAAATGTTGGATTTAAAATCAACCTTTGCTTGATGATCACACTGTTAATAACTCTTAAAAGCCAGTAGCTTTCGCGCTCACATCTAACCTAGTGGCAATAATTTATGCAGCCATTTTTAAAGGGATGAATTGTTTGATTTAAATTTCTGTAATACAGGAATCATTTATTTAAAATTAGTGAAATTTCAGGAATTGTTACCACAAGACCTTTATTAGATATAAAATGTAAATGATGATTTAAAATGAACTTTCAGTATGACAACATTGAATCTTGGAAACAGGGTCCTGCAGCACAGTATCATCACTTAAGTTTCCAGCAGTTCTGTTACAAGAAGTTCACACATGCTTCTTCCTTTGCCTTTGTCTTCTTATTGAACTTAAATGCACTTAATATTCATTAGTGTCCTAACATTTTCATATACTACTTTTACCAATAGGAAAGGTTTCAGTTTTTGTTTTATCACACCTTACTTACTTCGTGACAAAGATTTTAATGAAGCACCAGCTCAAATATCCGTATGTTTAATTGTTGGAGTGATGTTATCGTAGTTGTTGTCAAAAGTTGGAAAAGGAATACTCTGTTATCAGCAAGACTGCAGGTGGTGAGTATGTGATCAAGATAGTGCCAGTCCCGATGCTAACAACATTTGAGTGCGTATTTTGATTCCTAAATTGAGGGATTATTTATTTAGTTAATTATTCATCCATAGATCATGTACAAAATGAATGGTTTCATACATGTCATCTTACGTAAAAAGGAAAAGATTTTTTTAAAGTTTAACTCATTTCTTTATGGAGTACTGTCATCTTATGGAAACATAGTTTTCACTATTTACGTGTGTCACTTGTCACTGCTTGTATCACTACACACAAACACAGATCTGTCTTCCAGTTGGTATCGGGACATTGACGATACTACTATCATTTTATCAAATTCTTCATGTTGTCCTCTTGACTCCCAAGGAAAAGTTGAGTAACCACCTCACCCAAAGGATGAGATCATCTGATTGAGAGAATGGAACAAAGTTAGAATTTCCCATCACAAACCTTGGGCATACAATTTTTCAGTAAGCTTCATTAATCTGTGACACTTTACTGCAGAAGGGCAGTTCTTTACTATTAAATAAGGTCAATATTTGACCATTCCATGCTCTGTGTTCCTTATATAATCTTTGACTTAGTAGTATGTATTACAGTTAGACAGTAGTCATGGGATACCTCCCAATATCTTGTCAGACCTCCTTTTGCTTGGCATAGTGCAGCGACTCGTGGCATGGACTCAACAAGTGGCTGAAAGTCCCCTGAAAAAATACTGAGCCATGTTGCCTCTAGTCATCCATTATTGTGAAAGTGTTGCCGGTGCATGATTTTCGCATGAACTGACTCCTTTATTAAGTCTCGTAATGTTTGATGGGTTTCAAGTCAGGTGATGTGGATGGCCAAATCATTTGCCCAAATTGTCCACAATGCTCTTCAAACCAATTGTGAACAGTTGTGGCTTGGTGACATGGCCCATCATTGTTTGGGAACATGCAGTCTATGAATGGCTACAAATGATCTACAAGTAGCCAAAAATAACCATTTCTAGTCAGTGAGCAGTTCAGTTGGACCATAAGACCCAGTCTATTACACGTAAACACAGACCATACCATTTTGGAACCACCACCAGCTTGCAGTGTCTTGTTGACAACTTGTGTCCATGACTTCGAGGAGTCCATGACACTCGAACCCTACCATCAGCTCTTTCCAAGGGAAAGTGTGATTCATCTGACCAGGATCCAATCAATAAAATCATGAGCCCAGGAGACGCAGTGCAGGTGATGTCATGCTGTTGGCAAAGACACTAGTGTCAGTCATCTGCTGCCATAGCTTATTAACACCAAATGTTTCCCCACTGTCCTAATGGATATTTTCGTCATACATCTCACATTGATTCCTTCAGTTGTCATATATAGCTTTTCGTACTAAAAGTAAAAAGCGGTGATATCATGTTGTTGCTTGGGGCAAAGAGGTCAAATGTGGTATGGTTCTAAATTTAATTTGTTTATTCTCATTGTGCTTTTAAGTAGTGAATGCTGCCACGACGGCCAATACTAACATTTACAGTTAAACATTGTTGTACAAGCAAAGGCATCCTAATAGGTCTACCCAAACAACAATCTGAAATGTCAGCCTTTGAAAAATGTCTCGCAATTATTTCTTACTGAATTTTAAATTATTTAGTTTGAGAGGTAAAAAAATACATTTGTTGCTCCCTAAACGAATTAATTATTGCACCTACAATTTGAAGCAATAAATCAGTAACTCAAACATCTTGATATTTACCTGCATTTTGACCTTATTTATCGATGATGCACCATCTTTCCAATATAGGAAATGTATGATTCACCACTTACACATGCTTTCTTAATAGTATTTCCGTTAGATTCTTCACTTCTTAAAAAACCCTTCTTCCTTTTCTTAGAAGAAACTTCAAGCACATTCTCGTTTTCCGCCATTATACAGCTTTATGAATGCTTTGGTGATACTAATGCTCACGTGTGGGAAAGCATAAAAGTACGTAAGTCAGTGATTTAGGGAACTTTCTGCAGTGCAGCTTGTTTTCGTATAGAATTTGTCTTTCTTACAATATCAGTGATGTAGGAACCTTTCTGTTGAGAATATGTGTCTATGTACATGGATACCGAAAATTGTAATATCTCAGTTAACCCCAAAAAGTGACTTCAATTCAATCCAATCTCTTTATTCATATGTTAACAATATACATTGTATGGATGTAGTCAATTACATTATAGTTTCTTATATTTAATTTGTTTCAAAAACTTGGATACTAAATACAAATATTTAAATCAGTATATATAAATAATATTACTTTTCCATATTCAGATATTCTGGAATGTTATAAAAACTATGTGTTAGTAAAAATTGTTTAAGATCTACCTTGAATTTATGAAATTCTTAAATTTTCTGTATTGTAGAAGGATTTGCACTAAAAAGTATTTTGGGCTGGTAGCTTACACTTTTTTGGTAGAGTGCTGCTTTGTGAGTATCTCTGTGAATATCATCCATGCTCCTTGTTTCATGGTTATGAATCTGATTATTTAATGTTGAAAATCCTGGTGAGTTTTCAGAAAGCATGCACATTCATAGATGTACAAGCCCGGAGGAGTCACTATTTTAAATACTTTAAATGTTTCCCTGCATGACACTCTGCAGGAAACTCCTTTCATTATTTTATTTGCCCTTTTTTGAAGTTCGAAAGCTTGTTTTGCCATACCTGTATTTTCCCAGAGGATCACACCATATCTAAGCAAACTGTTCATGTAAGCAAAATAGGCATGCAGCAATGATTCAGTATTGCAACATTCTCAAAGCATTCTTAGCACATAGCAGCATTTACTTAATTTTTTTACTCAAAACTTCTAGATGCTTTTCCCATCTCAAGTGCTCATCCACCCATATACCTAGGAATTTTGTGTATGGAGCTTGTGCAATAACATACTTCCCTAACTAAGATTTTACTCATATTCTAGCTTTACTTTTAATATTACTGAAATTCATCACTACTGTTTTATCCGTATTTATGATCAAAGCATTATCGCTAAACCATTTTCCTGTCTCATTTATTGTCCTAGAGAAACTCTGCTGTAGATTGTCCTCAGTGTACCCTTTAAAAAAAATGTTTGTGTCATCAGCAAGTATCAACGTTTCTGCAACTGTCAGATGGTCGGGCAAATCGTTTATGTACACCAAGAACAACAGAGGGCCTAAGAAACAACTGTGGGGCACTCCATAGCTAGTTTTTTAAAAATCTGAAAGATACTCTTTGCCTTCATGAGATATTTGTACTTTCTGTTGTCTATCAGAGAAATAAGACTTGAACCATTTGAAGGCAAGTCCCCGGACCCCATAAAATTCAAGTTTCATAAGCAATAAGTCATGGCTGATTAGATCAAACACTTCAGATGAATCTAAGAGTATCCCACAGCTTAATTCGTTCTTGTCCAAGGCAATTAGAACCATTTTCGTGAGTTGGAAGACTGCTGTTTCTGTGGATCTGTTCTTTCTAAACCCATTTTGAGCAGCAGTCAGTATTTTATTCTTATTGAGTAAGTCAGCTAGACTTTCATACTGTACTCTTTCAATTCCTTTAGAGAAACCTGACAATAATGACAAGCATTGGCCTATAATTATTTATGTCAGTTGTACTATCCTTTTTGTGAAGTGGCTTTATTATGGAGAGTTTTAGTTTTGATGGGAACACCCCTGTCCTAATGAAGTATTAATAAAATCAGTTAGGCGAGTATCTATACTGATAGAACTATGTTTGATTACCTTGTCTGGAATTCCGTCAATACCACAAGACATTTTATTTTTTAGTTTATTAATAGCATTTGTAACTTCACATTCTGTTACTTGGAACAAAACATTATCTTTTCACAAGTTGGTACTTCTTTGTTTTTGTTGCTGGAATTGCACAGACTTTTAATTAGGTTCGGTGCTATTTTCACATAATGCTCACTGAATATATTGGCTACCCACTATCATTATACCTTTACTTTTAATTTTAGAATTGTGGGGCTTGGTTTTACATTTTCCTATGCTATTGTTTATAATCTTCCAAATCGATTTTGATTTATTGCTTCCATTATTAATGTATGAATCATTGCCTAGCCTTTTTACTGCCTGTAAAACTTTCCTATAGGCCCTTCTGTATTTCCTATAGTATGGTTTTATTGTTCTATTTATTTTAGCATGTTTGCTTAGGATTTTTAATCCCTTGTGTTACCCACATGTTTATCTTCTCACTGACTTCAATTCTTTTTAACTGGAACGGTACATCATAGCAATATTTATAATCAGTGAGAAATCTGTCATACTTTTTGTCTACATCATCAGTTTGTTCTATGGACCACTGCACCCTTTTTAGCATAGTATTAAATACCCTGATATTGTTTGCATTAATAAGTCTTCTTTGTACATATTTTTCAGTGTCTGTGCATTTCTTATTGTTCTCATTCCTCATCATCATTTTAAAGCCATATGCTCAGAAAAGACTGTATCTGTTACTTCAATATTGCACTCACAGCTTTGTTTGTTGGCAAATATCTGATCATGTGTTGTTTCAGACCCATCCCCATATCTGGTTATTTCCTGCACAGTAGGTTGCATGTTGTGTGTGTTAAACAGATTTAATAATTGTAGGTACCTTGCTCTTATTAGTTTTGTTAAAATTAATGTTAAAGTCATCAATAACTATTGTGTTTTTTGACCTTCCTCTCAATTCATTCAAAAGATCGTACATTGTTTTTGTAGTGATCCCTCTTCCAAAACCATGAGAGTAGATTTTGATGTGTGTTGTTTTTCTCTTCGTATTTCTTGACTCTGTGCTCCATCTTGTTCTTCGTCTGCTGCATTTGATACATTGTTTGGTTTATTCAATTTCAAAACAGGCACCATCAAATCTGCTTTGCTGCAAGATTTTTTGTTGTGTTTTTTTTTCGATGATTTTAATACATCTGTGCTTTTTGTGCCGCAATCCATGTTGTTCTGCTTCGTGTGTTTGGCTTCAGATGTGATTTTGTGAACTTCATTATCTTCAGGTCCATTATAACCGGGTATGTTACATACTTTAGGCCTAATAGTTTTCAGTGGTTAGACACTGGACTCGCATTCGGAAGGACGACGGTTCAATCCCGCGTCCGGGCATACTGATTTAGGTTTTCCGTGATTTCCCTAAATCACTCCAGGCAAATGCCGGGATGGTTCCTCTGAAAGGGCACGGCCGACTTCCTTCCCCATCCTTCCCTAATCCGATGAGACCGATGACCACGCTGTCTGGTCTCCTTCCCCAAACCAACCAACCAACCTAATAGTTTTCAACCTACATTCGTCACAGTTCCAGTTTTTATGATTATCTCCTGTCCATTTAGTGAGGGATCTACTTTTCCACATCGAAAATTAAATACGTTTCCACATTCCGTGCACACAACACCACTTCTCACAGTTTTCTGGCATTTTCGGCAATGTGTATTGCACCTGTCCCCTGTATTTTTACTAATCATATTTCCTGTTACCACATCACTGTACAATGGAGATTCGCACTGTTGTTTAAGTTCATCATTTTTTAGTTTTAACCCACGAATTTCATGTAGTAGGAACGCTATAATATCGTCTTTAGTGCCTTTGCTGTTTGCATTTTCGTGCGTTTCGCCTTTGCAGCAATTCAAACAGTACAAAGTCTTTAGTTTTGAACTTACGTTTACACATTTGTAGCGGTAAACTGTTTCACTTTTTAGACACATTATTCCTTTGTCGGCGCGTACTTTTTTCAGTGGCACATTCAGTTTGTTTCACCTTAGTATACTTCCTAGTCCGGGTGTTGGTTAGTGACGCCTGGATTTTTGCAGCCTGTGGACCATGTCGCCAATTAAAGTTTGTCATACCTGAAAGCCTTTGTAGGTGCAGGTGTCACTCATACTGCAGTAGCTCAGTTCTCTGTTCCGTCAGTCTGATCCCTGCTGGCAACACGGAATGACTCAAAAATGTCATTGTTTGTTGCCGTAATTGACATTTTTCATGGTTCACCAACACACCTAACTATCCAGCATATTGAAAACGTGCTGGAGATGTTCTTCATGTTCTTGTGACGTAAATGAAAAAAATAACTCGTTATTAAGGTACAGAAAGTAGGGAAGCTTCCGCAGAGTAGAATCAGTGAAGTGCTGTCAGTCTGTGCTGTGTTTTTCAAACGAATAGCAAGTTCAAAAATTCGAAGACCCAAATGGGGTTGTTGTAGCAGTCTTTAGAATGTCCTCTAATGCCAGTGGTGTCTTTAATTAAACCTATTGGCAGTCTATAATGCTGAAGGCCACAGCACCTGATAAAGAATGAGAGAAGTCCTGTATGTTCACTATGGTGCACCGATTTGGAATGATTTGAGCATTAAGGGCCCTGTAATCTCCACACATCCGAAATATACTATCTTTTTCTCAACGGAATGAGTGAGGAAAGCTCATGGGCTATTGGAACGTTTTATGATGACCTTTGTTAACAATCCATCTATGACAGCTTTCGCTGTCTGTATCTTAACAGGGGACTGTCGCTGTCCCTTTTAAAAGAAGGGTGGTACATCTGTAGTTTCAGTCCTATGCATTGTATCTCCCTAAATGCTATAGTGGGTAAGGCATTGGGAAGCATTAAATATATGACAAGGAAGCCCACGAGTGTGAGATCGCAAAAGGCCAATGATGCTTACAGCATTCGACACTGCACATACTATCTACCATGCAACCACAATATTGGCTGCTAATCACAACAGGGACCGGAGGAATCGAATGGTGAGCACGGAATGAGGCAGTGGAGTGTAGTTAAACTGCTCAGTCGACAAGTGACTCACAACAGTGCCACAGAACTAATGGCGTTGATACAAGGCAGAGCAATGGCAACGATAACTAAAGCAGACATTGCATTATATCTACAACAATAGCTGCCAAAGTTGAAGTTTCGTCAGAAATGAACCCATGGAGTTCCGCAGAGTCAGAAAGGAGTGGCAGATGAAATATTAGCGTTTCTGCAAGATGAGTGAGTGGGATGTGTGGAGTTGTACATGCTCGACTGTGAAGACAATGTACATGGGGTATATAGTGATAAAGATGCATGCGTAACAAGTGAAAGTGCTGTTGAAACAGTTGTTAAATCATGTAGTTGATCATCCTTGTCAGACAGGAAGCCGCGAATACCGTTTCAGTGAAGCATAGTAAGCGACAATCGTTGTCCAAGGAACAGGTACTAAACATAATTGTGTATATGGAAGACCATCTACAGCATACTAAGAGAATCAATACTCCAGAATGAGATTTTCACTCTGCAGCGGAGTGTGCGCTGATATGAAACTTCCTGGCAGATTAAAACTGTGTGCCCGACCGAGACTTCTGTAAAGTTTAGAAGGTAGGAGACGAGATACCGGCAGAAGTAAAGTTGTGAGTGCCGGGCGTGAGTCGTGCTTCGGTAGCTCACATGGTAGAGCACTTGCCCGCGAAAGGCAAAGGTCCCGAGTTTGAGTCTTGGTCGGTCACACAGTTATAATCTGCCAGAAAGTTTCAGAATCAATACTCTACAAATTTTGAATATGTCCGCAGCAACAGGACAGTGTAGTGCATAAAAAAATCTACGCATATTCAGGGGAGGACAAGGTTCGTTTCACGTTTCAAGGATGCTCGATACAGTTTACAGGATGTTCATGATAGTAACCTACTATGTTATGCACATCAAATTGAACAAGGCATAGGTTACAGTGATTTCAAGGAAAACAGTGGATGGTTGCATAACTTCAAACAGTTCTATAGAATTGGAGGAAGTAAGATAACGGAAGTTCAAAGTGTCAACTCTATGGTGCACAGCCAACTGTGGAATCGGCCCGAAAAGTTGTAGCTGAGATAAATAAACTTATCCCATCGTTCAGTAAGGAATTTGTTTTCAACTCCAACCAATCGGTATTTGAAGAGGCAATACATATGAAAGGAACCCTGAAAATTAGAGGCTAGATTGTTACACTGAAGCTCAAAGAAAGCGGTATAGGCATGTGTATTCGAATACAGATATATAAACAGGCAGAATAGGGCGCTGAGGTCGGCACCGCCCATATGAGACAACAAGTGTCTGACGCAGTTGTTGGCTCGGTTACTGCTGCTACAATGGCAGGTTATCTAGATTTAAGTTAGTTTGAACGTGGTGTTATAGTCGGTGCACGAGCGATGAGACACAGCATCTCCGAGGTAGCGATTAAGTAGGGATTTGCCTGTACGATCATTTCACGAGTGCACCGTGATGTCAGGAATCCGGTAAAACATCAAATCTCCGACATATCTGCGGCCGGAAAAAGATCCTGCAAGAACGAGACCATTGACGACTGAAGAGAAACGTTGAACGTGACATAAGTGCAACCCTTCCGCAAACTGTTGCAGATTTCAGTGCTGGGCCATCAACAAGTGTCAGTGTGCGAACCATTCAACGAAACATCACCGACATGGGCTTTCGGAGACGGAGGCCCACTTGTATACCATTGATGACTGCACAACACAAAGTTTTATGCCTCGTCTGGGCCCGTCAGCACCGCTACTGGACTGTTCATGACAGGAAACATGTTGCCTGGTCGGACGAGTCTCGTTTCAAATGGTATCGAGAGGATGGACGCATATGGGTATGGAGGCAACTTTATGAGTGCATGGACCCTGCAGTCAGCTGGGGACTGTTCAAGCCGTTGGATGATCTGTAATGGTGAGGGGCGTGTACAGTTGGAGTGATATGGAACACCTGATACGTCTAGATATGACTCTAATAGGTGACACGTACGTAAGCATCCTGTCTGATCACCTGCATCCATTCATGTCAGTTGTGCATTCCGACGGACTTTGGCAATTCCAGTAGGAAAATGCGACACCCCACACGTCCAGAATTGCTACAGTGTGGCTCCATGAACACTCCTCTTAGTGTAAACACTTTCGCTGGCCACCAAACTCCCCCATTATGAACATCATTGAGCATGTCTGGGATGCCTTGAATTGAGGTCTGAGATCTGCAGTATGAGATAGATCAGAGGTATCAGAGATTGTGCTGATTCCGGAATCCAAGACTACCAGAAAGTATTGGTTGGTACTACTGTTGAGTACATAGAGGTGGCCATTGCGATCAGCTGCTGGATGCAAATTCGTTTGATTCACACGGTTGGAGTTTTGGCATACTTTCATAATATCACAATCTGTGACGATTAATGGAGATAGCTAGCGGCATTTGGGTGCTCGCATGGAGGAGAGCACGTAGCATAGCAGCCTCAAAGAGCACATGGAATCAGCACCAAGATGTGATCTGTCGGCCACTGTTGGCACCCTGAGTAGTGAGTGGCACTGGTCAGTTTATTGGTATCAGATGATTGAGGTGCATCTCGCTTGCCTAGAAGTGTTGACCACTGGTATGAGTGTCGGAAATTTTCGGACACATTCGGTTCTGCTTGGCCACTTCCCAGCGTGGAGAAGACAAGGATGGCTGACACAGCTATGTAGGTGGCGTCTCATCAAGCACTGGATGCAATCGCCCACGCTCGGTAGGTGCCTGCCACATCGAAGCATAATATGGCTGCGAGATACATGACCTGCTGGTGGCTGCTGCATAGCGAGGACGTCCATCTTGTAACACGAAAGCATTTCCTACAATCTGCATTTTAACATCTTGTTGCCTGTTTCACCACCGAGTGCCAGAAAGACGAAGTAGACGCTAAAATTTTGACAGCCTGGTGTACCCGCTGTGTTCCATATATCTCTCTGGGCTGTAAAAGTCGTCTGTCGAATGTACGGAAGGCCACATTCGCAGGGGATCTTGCAAATCTCAGCTTCCAGAGCATCAAATCGTCTTTAACAGAACCGTAGAGTGCTGCCGTCTTAGGTGGAAGACGAAAATCACTTTCACGTAGTGTTTGTTGAGAATCCGCCCTATTTTTGTCTATAGACTTCCAACATATGGAGGAAACCCATGGATTAAAATATTTCTGTGTCTTTTTCTGCACTGCTTATCGCCGCCTTTTGTTTCATTCTTAGCGCCCTATATATTTGCTCTGAAGAAAACCCGTAGGCTTCAGTCCTACAGACTGTTCTCGCCAGCACTGATGTGTGCTCTGTGAGCCAAGGTTCTGAGAATACCCATCAACTGCGTGCAGCTGTGTGCACGTAAATACAAATTTGTATGTGTGTGTTACTGATATATTGCATGTCCCAAAGCGCCTTCACCTTTGTGCCGAACCAAAAGATCCAAATACGCAAAGGATCCCTCTTTTCCAATTGCAACTGCCAATTGGACTTGTCCATGGATGGAATTGAGATAGTTTAAAAATATTTTCTTTTCTTTTTATTTCAATTTATTGGCTTATGGTTCATGGCCATTCAGCTATCTCAATAATGGAAAGACAATACAGCAGCGATTTCGAGGCGATTTTCGTGTCATTTGCGACAAGACGAACGTAAGGACACCACACACACAGTCTGTGAGCAGAGAAACTTTTCTCACCTGCTGAGAATCGAACCTGAGCCCCTTCAGTTAGCAATCTGCTGCACTGACCCTAAAGCTACCACGGCAGACATTCTTATAACTAGGCTGGGGTTTGTAAGAGACCATGCTAATGAGGTCATTCATAAATCACACAGACAACTCGTAGGCCATGAAAGAGAAATGAAACACAGCAGGTACACCTGGCTATTATATCCCAAGAATTCGGTTGCAGCGGACCATTGTATTGATACTGGTCACTCTATGGTGTAAAAAACGACGAAATTTTAAAGTCTATTTAATATTTCTGGGACTTTCTGGTGAAAGAGGCAATATAAATTCGCTAAGCATCGAATTCAGTTAATTGAGATACCGAATTCAGTCTGGATAAGTCATGGAATCCGGTGCTTTCTGCAAGAAACTTTCAAATACGTCTTGACAGTGAAGTTCATAGTGATGTAACGACATTCCAGCGTGGATCGACCACGCAACCACAGATCTAATGCACGCACATTGTTCTTTATTTTCCACTTATCAACGTCCCTGGCGCTTGTGTGTGTGTGGCCACATGCGCGGTGGCGCGTATACCTTGAAGGCACGGTCTGCGAGTTTTTTTTTAAGTGCTGGCGTTGTACACCTTGGGCGCACCGAAGATCGATCGCGTGCAGCTCGCTCTCTACGTAGATGACACGGCGCCCTGCGGCATAAGTTTCAACGCCCCTGTCCCGTCCCCTGGCATCCTACGGCACAGTCTCGGCATCAACATCGACCACAGTCTTACGTGGTGCCCACACGTCCAGGACCAGTCTCAGCAAACTCTTCCCCTTACTCAGTCCGGATTTCAGACTTCCGCCACGGCTTGGCGTTACCATAGGCAAGATGTTGCTCCGCCGTGCCGTCGTTGAGCAGTCGCAGGCGACATGCGAATGACGAAGCTTCAGCCCATGCAGAATCGCGTCCTTCGGGTGATTCTGCATCTGCACTATGATTTTCCAGTCGCACCACTACGTGATATGGCAGAAGTTCGTCACTTTCGCTACTGATTTAAGGTGACCGCCAGCACTTTCTACGAACGTACTTGACGGTACAGCAACAGCAAGGTAGCTGGGGCGCAAATTGCCGCGCAGCGTCACCACAAGATGGGCCCAGCTGTTCGCTATGTAGGTAGCTGCGAATGAATGCACAAGGGACGACGTGAAGACAGTACATAATGAAGACGGATGACACTCGACAAGCATGGGAGGCAAAGCATAAATTTGGTGTGAACTCTATCATACATCACAGGCACAAGTGTTCTCCGCTATAATCCGCGAGCTGGAGCGTCAGTTTTTCGGCACACTCTGAAGATGGCTGAACGATATGCAGCCAAAATATTGGAAGACGAACCTGAATTTATGCGGGTGCACACTTGTAGTTTAATGGAGGAGTCATTACGCTACAAAAGCATGAAGATGCTGAGTCTAGGTTAAGCTCTCCTTCTGAACGTGTAGGTGTATATGTTGCAGGTTTGTCCGAATGGATTTGGATTGCCGAGATTCAAATCATAGAAGACTCTGCATTTATACTAGAGGCTAGCATGGAATGATAAAGGGAACAGTTTGCTGTAGTTAAAGTATGTTCTTATGCAGTAATCTTATGCAGTAAATTAAACGAACTTCTAGATGAGATATCTTGTGTACAGTGGAAACTTAGCAGGGTTAATTTAGTCTCATAGGAAAGCGTTGTTGTTATGTATTGCAACTTGTTGATTACTTTGCGAAGAGTGATAACTAGGTTAAGTTAAGTGATATGTTTTTAAGGTAAGAGTCAAGGAGAGCGTGCACTTTTCGTAATTTTGTAGGCTGGACAAGTGAATGTTGTGGACTGTAAATATTTTATGGACTAGCTTCGCCTAGAGACTCAATGGGACAAGGACTCTGACCACTAAGATAATTTCTCTTCCACCCCTCCAAAGCAGTCATTCCATGCCCAAACCACCGTAATAGGAATAATGCAGTACCCACTGTATTACTGTTCAAAGCCAGAATCCACATTTTTCTGAGAACGCATTCAGTCGGCATGTACTCTCCTAGAAGCAGAAATATTATATGGACCTCACAATTTTCGAAGCCCACAAAGTAATCATTAATCCTGTCAAATACAATAATAAAATATTTATACCAGGCTTCCCAGTGAATTAGTAACACTTGTGCAACCTACAGTATAAGTTAACTGAACCACACTGATCAACATTCACTACCTTCTCAAGTTCCTGTCTTATATTTTAAATGAATGAAGGATAGTCTTAAATTGTAGTGATTGTCAGCATGTTAACACAGGAAAAAGACTAGCAAAAATCTCCACACATGTACAATAATCACTATATTTATTAAAAGAAAATTGCCCTGTGTAGAAAATACTCGTATTACACTTACACTCTGCAAAAATTTCAGCTTTCCATACAACATTGCTTGACAAAATGTTGCATGTAATGAGAAGTTTCACTGACCTTGATAATATATGTTCGCCACGAGTTACACACAAGAATATCCATGAATTACTTGTGGTGCACATAAAGATACACTAACCAAAATTCAACTGCGGACAAGTAATCACACATGCCATTAAAGCACTCTGCGGCAAGTATTAGCACTCACAAATGCATATTGTTTGGAACTCTCATATGATGAAATATCAACAAGTCTACAACGTTGTATTTAAAGGAAAGTCAAAAGTATATTAATGTTTACAGTACAAATATTGTTAGTAGCAACAGACTTGTTTCAGCCTATTGTTAAGAGGAGGTCTGTAATGCGTATTTTGACAAGATTAAATATGAAATAACTATAGATTATCATTGCAGTTAGGTAAATATCGAAAGAGAGCCAAGGACACTTTCTGGCAGCAGGTCATCAGATAAAGCATCCTGCTTCTGATTGCATTGAACCTGAGTACATAACTAGTATGACCTCAGTGATAGTGCCCTAAACATACACTCCTTCCTGTAAAAAAAATTTTAAACCGTGAATTAACAGTAATATGAACCGACTTCAGTTTTTGAGATATTCGAATACAGGAAGAACTTTCCCAGTGTAATGAGATACATAAGGGCATTTTGAACACATGTTTAAGCAATGTAAAGTTATGATCAGCATATTGTAGCCTACCATCTCATAGAGGAAATGCTTGTAATGGAGTCTGAAATATATGTGTAAGAAGTATTAATCACAGTAGCCACTCTCATTACGTTCAGGATCAGAAGTTCTCAGCAGCTCAGATTTACCTTATAATTGCTGTAATATGCATGTGAAGAAATATATATATATATATATATATATATATTTACCTTATAATTGCTGTAATATGCATGTGAATATATATATATATATATATATATATATATATATATATATATATATATATATATATACTGATGGATCTTATTTGAATCTGAATAATGATTCCACTGAATGCAGAATATATTAAGTGAATTGTGTTCGCATAAACTATGACTTTAAACAAAGAATAAGTGTACACTTGGTAACTGACCATGAAAACATGATAAACTATAAGCGTTATTGCAAATGAAAAATAATTAAAGAGACTTTGAAGTAAACCTTGATTATTAGTCACTAAACGAACACCATTCTTTAGTACCAAGGTTCAATATGGCCTCAGTAGGACCATATGGAATACAGTTCTACAGATCTTCAATAAGCAGAACAAAATGAACCTATATCCATATATAATTCCAAGTCCTTCTAGTAAGAGTAAACAAGTGTGATAGTAATGTGAGCCATGACCTATATTGACAGCAAAGTAATGAAGGACCATGCAATATATTGACAGATTGCAAATACGATACTATCACAGGTAAACCATTTACTGGGAACAAATGACAATTTTTGCCCAATCGGGACTCTAACCAAGATGTCTCACTGAATGCGGTTTGTCGTCTTAACAACTTCGGCTATCTGAGTCTGCTTCATGGACAGACCCATAGTTTCTACTTGTCCCAGTACCTACTACCCTTAGTGCTCTCATAATGATGTGATTCTCCCACTTATTTAGCTTTCTCGTCTGATTACTTCCCGACAGTGTATAGCCGTATTAAATCTTGCACAGTGTTCACAAATTGTGAATACGGAACTATCACAGCTATATAATTTACTGAGAAGAAATGAAAATTTATGCCAGACCGGGACTCGAACCTAGGTTTCCCACTTCATACTAGCAGTCACCTTAAATGCCTATTTTTTGTGTGTGTTCGTAGAGTTTGGTCTACACGGACGTCACAAGACATCCATTCACGTTGATCGTTGATTCCTTTACTCATTTTCTTTTTTTTATACAGAGGGCGAGCAACCCTCTGACCGAACACGCTGAGCTACCGTGCCGGCAAGCTTTGGCTATCCAAGCACATCCATATGTCCGAGTAGACACTGTCTGAAGGAACATTGTATCTGACGTTACAGACGCTATCAAATACAGCCTCTGCACTAATATAATTCATGCCAAATCCAAGGCAGTCAGGCGAGAAAGCTAAATAAGTGTCTCCTGTGAGGGAACAGCATCACTGTGAGAGTACTAGGGTAACAGACACTGGGACATGTGGTAGTCTTGGTCTGCCCATGATGCATGCTTGGGTAGCTGAAGCGGTTAAGATGACCACTCACATAAAGCAGGAAATCCGTATTCGGCATAATTTTTCCTTTGTTCCCAGCAAATTTTATAGTTGTGGTAGTACTGTAGTAACAATTTGTGAATACATTGCACGATTCAATACAGCTATAAATCGTCAGCAAGTTTTGTTCCTTTAGACATGCATGCTTGCCCAAAGGAAGATAGCATCGAACTTTACAGACACTGTCAGATACAGACACTGCATTAATGTACGGGATATAAAGAAAAAAACAGTATTGACCCTTGACCATGAAACAATGTCCCACGATCGGAGCGGTGGACTTAACCTGGGTCACTGAGAAAGCACATTTAAAGAACTGAAAATCATGTAAATAAAATATAACGCCAAAGTGTTTTAACAGGCAGTATTCTCGTATCTTCCAGTGTGAAAATAATCATCGCGGTAAAATACCTGACAATGGCGTCTGATCTTTACAGACAGAAGCATGAAAGTTGCAAACCCCGTCCACACAATAGCCGATCAACCCTAACGGTCAGTAGAAGAAGAATTATACGCGTACAGTATACTTTGTGTCCGTCCACATGGCCAACCTCTGTTCACCGCAGATTCCACATTGGTCAATAGGATACAACCTCCAAAGTACAGTTTAGGTGTATACTTTTTGCTGTGTTGTCAAAGGTGTGACCTCCGTAGGACAAGAAAACATTGCATAGAGAGGCTTTGCACAACACTAGTGACTTATAATTCAAATGGTTCAAATGCTGCCAAGCACTTTGGGAGTTAACATCTGAGGTCATCCGTCCCTAGATTTAGAACTACTTATAACTTTCATATAGACTAATCCCCCCCCCCCCCCCCCAAGAACCATGGACCTTGCCGTTGGTGGGGAGGCTTGCGTGCCTCAGCGATACAGATACCCGTACCGGTGCAACCACAACGGAGGGGTATCTGTTGAGAGGCCAGACAAACGTGTGATTCCTGAAGAGGGGCAGCAGCCTTTTCAGTAGTTGCAGGGGCAACAGTCTAGATGATTGACTGATCTGGCCTTGTAACACTAACCAAAACGGTTTTGCTGTGCTGGTACTGCAAACGGCTGAAAGCAGGGGGAAACTACGGCCATAGTTTTTCCCGAGGGCATGCAGCTTTACTGTATGGTTAAATGATGATGGCGTCCTCTTGGGTAAAATATTCCGGAGGTAAAATAGTCCCCCATTCGGATCTCCGGGCGGGGACTACTCAGGAGGACATCGTTACCAGAAGAAAGAAAACTGGCGTTCTACGGATCGGAGCGTGGAATGTTAGATCTCTTAATCGGGCAGGTAGGTTAGAAAATTTAAAAAGAGAAATGGATAGGTTAAAGTTAGATATAGTGGGAATTATCGAAGTTCGGTGGCGGGAGGAACAAGACTTCTGGTCAGGTGAATACAGGGTTATAAATACAAAATCAAATAGGGGTAATGCAGGAGCAGGTTAAATAATGAATAAAAAAACAGGAGTGCTGGTAAGCTACTACAACCAGCATAGTGAAAGCATTATTGTGGCCAAGATAGACACGAAGTCCACGCCTACTACAATAGTACAAGTTAATATGCCAACTAGCTCTGCAGATGACGAAGAAATTGAAGAAATGTATGATGAAATGAAAGAAATTATTCAGATAGTGAAGGGACACGAAAATTTAATAGTCATGGGTGACTGGAATTCGGTAGTAGGAAAAGGGAGAGAAGGAAACATAGTAGGTGAATATGGATTGGGGCTAAGAAATGAAAGAGGCAGCCGCTGATAGAGTTTTGCACAGAGCACAACTTAATCATAGCTAACACTTGGTTCAAGAATCATAAAAGAAGGTTGTACACATGGAAGAAGCCTGGAGATACTGACAGGTTTCAGATAGATTATATAATGGTATGACAGAGATTTAGGAATCAGGTTTTAAATTGTAAGACATTTCCAGGGGCAGATGTGGACTCTGACCACAATCTATTGGTTACGAACAGTAGATTAAAACTGAAGAAACTGCAAAAAGGTGGGAATTTAAGGAGACGGGACCTGGATAAACTGAAAGAATCAGAGGTTGTACAGAATTTCGGGGAGAGCATAAGGAAACAATTGACAGGAATGGTGGAAAGAAATACAGTAGAAGAAGAATGGGTAGCTTTGAGAGATGAAGTAGTGAAGGCAGCAGAGGATCTAGTAGGTAAAAAGACGAGGGCTAGTAGAAAACATTGGGTAACAGAAGAAATATTGAATTTCATTGGTGAAAGGAGAAAATATAAAAATGCAGTAAATGAAGCAGCAAAAAGGAATACAAACGTCTCAAAAATGAGATTGACAGGAAGTGAAAATTACCAAGCAGGGATGGCTAGAGGACAAATGTAAGGATGTAGAGGCTTATCTCACTAGGGGTAAGATAGATACTGTCTACAGGAAAATTAAAGAGACCTTTGGAGAGAAGAGAACCACTTGTATGAATATCAAGAACTCAGATGGCAACCCAGTTCTAAGCAAAGAAGGGAAGGCAGAAAGGTGGATGGAGTATATAGAGGGTTTATACAAGGGCGATGTACTTGAGGACAATATTATGGATATGGAAGAGGATGTAGATGAAGATGAAATGGGAGATATGATACTGCGTGAAGAGTTTGACAGAGCAATGAAAGACCTGAGTCGAAACAAGGCCCCGGGAGTAGACAACATTCCATTAGAACTACTGACGGCCTTGGGAGAGCCAGTCCTGACAAAACTCTACCGTCTGGTGAGCAAGATGTATGAGACAGGCGAAATACCCTCAGACTTCAAGAACAATATAATGATTCCAATCCCAAAGAAAGCACGTGCTGACAGCTGTGAACATTACTGAACAATCAGTTTAATAAGTCACGGATGCAACATACTAACGCGAATTCATTACAGACGTATGGAAAAACTAGTAGAAACCGACCTCAGGGAAGATTAGTTTGGATTCCGTAGAAATATTGGAACACGTGAGGCAATACTTACCCTACGACTTATCTTAGAAGCTAGATTAAGGAAAGGCAAACCTACGTTTCTAGCATTTGTAGACTTAGAGAAAGCTTTTGACAATGTTGACTGGAATACTCTATTTCAAATTCTGAGGGTGGCAGGGGTAATACACCGCAAGCCAAAGGCCATTTACAATTTGTACAGAAACCAGATGGCAGTTATAAGAGTCGAGGGGCATGAAAGGGAAGCAGTGGTTGGGAAGGGAGTGAGACAGTGTTGTAGCCTGTCCCCGATGTTATTCAATCTGTATATTAAGCAAGCAGTGAAGGAAAGAAAAGAAAAATTCGGAGTAGGTATTAAAATCCATGGAGAAGAAATAACAACTTTGAGGTTCCCCGATGACATTGTAATTCTGTCAGAGACAGCAAAGGACTTGGAAGAGCAGTTGAGTGGAATGGACAGTGTCATGAAAGGAGGGTATAAGATGAACATCAATAAAAGCAAAACGCAGACAATGGAATGTAGTCGAATTATGTCGGGTGGTGCTGAGGGAATTAGATTAGGAAATGAGACACTTAAAGTAGTAAAGGAGTTTTGCTATCTGGGGAGCAAAATAACTGATGATGGTCGAAGTATAGAGGATATAAAATGTAGACTGGCAATGGCAAGGAAAGCGTTTCTGAAGAAGAGAAATTTGTTAACATCGAGTATAGATTTAAGTGTCAGGAAGTTGTTTCTGAAAGTATTTGTATCGAGTGTAGCCATGTATGGATGTGGGACATGGACGATAACTAGTTAGGACAAGAAGAGAATAGAAGCTTTCGAAATATGGTGCTACAGAAGAATGCTGAAGATTAGAGGGAGAGATCATATAACTAATGAGGAGGTATTGAATAGGATTGGGGAGAAGAGAAGTTTGTGGCACAACTTGACTAGAAGATGGGATCAGTTGGTAGGACGTGTTCTGAGGCATCAAGGGATCACCAATTTAGTACTGGAGGGCAGCGTGGAGGGTGAAAATCTTAGAGGGAGACCAAGAGATGAATACACTAAAGAAATTCAGAAGGATGTACGTTGCAGTATGTACTGGGAGATGAAGAAGCTTGCACAGGAAAGAGCAGCATGGAGAGCTGCATCAAACCAGTCTGAGGACTGAAGACCACAACAACAACACATATATAAACGATGTGAAAGATGTTTCCTAACAGGCGGCTTTCAGCTGGAAGCAACCTGATGGATTAAGAAATGAGAGTAATGATGACGATAACAATGATTAGGTGGTCTGACATCATTTCACCTCACTAACTATACGGTGGCTTACAACATGTGGCCAATTTTGGGTCGTATGTAGAGCTAATCATCGGTCACAGATTGTAGGGTAGTGGTTGATGCTTCAGTGACATGGTGGACTTGTATGCGTTTATGGACGACTCACAAGCGAACCACTCAGCAATCGGATTCCCGTAATTTTTTACATTTCTGGTACTGAATTCTGAACTCAAATATTAATCTTCCGAAGCAACTTGATGCACCTCTGTATAAGATTTACGACCGTCTCTAATATGCTAAAGCAAGATAAATTTTCCTCAACAGTCTTTGTGGCTATGTGGCAGAATACTCGCTAGTTACATAAGGGTTTTACGTTCGATTCACAGCTGAAGCAAATTTTCAAACAAAGGTGCATGTTTTACTAGTAGTTCCGTGAAGTTGAAAATATATAAAGATTGGAAAAAAATCAATAGCACTCGAGACTGATAATCGCTGGTTCGAGTCTCGTTTCAGTCATTATCTTTTTTCGTTTTCCTCCCACTCATTTCGAATACCTTCATCATTTAAATAAAGAATTCATCAAATATATGCTAAGGGACAGATATGTAATTGCAATTTGTATGAAATACAGGGTGGTCCATTGATCGTGACCGGGCCAAATATCTCACCAAATAAGCGTCAAACGAAAAAACTACAAAGAAGAACGCTTGTCTAGCTTGAAGGGGGAAACCAGATGGCGCTATGGTTGGCACGCTAGATGGCGCTGCAATAGGTAAAACAGATATCAATTGCGTTTTTTTTTAATAGGAACCCCCATTTTTATTACATATTCTTGTAGAACGTAAAGAAATATGAATGTTTTAGTTGGACCACTTTCTTCCCTTTGTGAAAGATGGCGCTGTAATAGTCACAAACATATGGCTCACAATTTTAGACGAACAGTTGGTAACAGGTAGGTTTTTTAAATTAATATACAGAACTTAGTTACGTTTGAACATTTTAGCTTCGATTGTTCCAATGTGGTACATGTACCTTTGTGAACTTATGATTTCTGAGAACACTTGCTGTTACAGCGTGATTACCTGTAAATACCACATTAATGCAATAAATGCTCAAAATGATATCCGTCAACCTCAATGATTTTGGCAATACGTGTAACGACATTTCTCTCAACAGCAAGTAGTTCGCGTTCCGTAATGTTCGCACATGCATTGACAATGCGCTGACGCATGTTGTCAGGCGTTGTCGGTGGATCACGATAGCAAATATTCTTCAGCTTTCCCCATGTTCGAAGTACATCGCCATTCTGTCATGCAAACATCTTATAGTAACATCTGTAGAACATTACGTAGTAAATCAGCATACATTGGACCATTTAGATTGCCATCGATAAAATGGGGCCAATTATCCTTCCTCCCATAATGCCGCACCATACAGTAACCCGCCAAGGTCGCTGATATTCCACTTGTCGCAGCCATCGTGGATTCTTCGTTGCCGAATAGTGCATATTATGCCGGTTTACATTACCGCTGTTGATGAATGACGCTTCGTCGCTAAATAGAAAGCGTGCAAAACTATGTCATCGTCCCGTAATTTCTCTTGTGCCCAGTGGCAGGACTCTACACGACGTTCAAAGTCGTTGCCATGCAATTCCTGGTGCATAGAAATATGGTACGGGTGCAATCGATGTTGACGTAGCATTCTCAACACCGACGATTCTGAGATTCCAGATTCTCGCGCAATTTGTCTGCTACTGATGGGCGGATTAGCCGCGACAGCAGCTAAAACACCTACTTGGGCATCATCATTTGTTGCAGGTCGTGGTTGACGTTTCACATGTGTCTGAATACTCCCTGTTTCCATAAATAACGTAACTATCCCGCGAACGGTCTGGACACTTGGATGATGTCGTCCAGGATACGGAGCAGCATACATAGCACACGCCCGTTAGGCATTTTGATCACAATAGCCATACATCAACACGATTTCGACCTTTTCCGCAATTCGTAAACGGTCCATTTCAACACGGATAATGTATCACGAAGCGAATACCGTCCGCACTGGCGGGATGTTACGTGATACCACGTACTTATACGTTTGTGACTATTACAGCGACATCTATCACAAAGCGAAAAAAGTGGTCCAACTAAAACATTCATATTTCTTTACATACTACACGAATATGTAATAAAAATGGGGGTTCCTATCCAAAAAAAGCGCAGTTGATATCCGTTTGACCTATGGCAGCGCCATCTAACGGGCCAACCATAGCTCCATCTGGTTTCCATCTTCAAGCTAGACGAGTTTCGTTCTTTGTGGTTTTTTCTAGTTTGGCGCTTATTTGGTGAGATATTTGGCCCGGTGACTATCAATGGACCACCCTGTATACACGTTTTCTTATTTCTAGTTACGTATCACACACAAAAATCCATTTTTCATTGAAAATATAAATTCTTATTCATCGATCTTTTATGAAAGACTTTTCACATTAAAAAACGTTACAAATTAAATTCTTTTTCATCCGTACGTATTTATGCTGTATGCAGATTTTCACGGAACTTGCACCTTTACTTAAAGTTTTGGAAAGCTAGGAAGTGAACCTACTGCAAACGCGTGATAGGTGAACATTTTACCACACAGCCACACGACCTGTCGAGAAAAGTTGACCTTGCTTTAGTCGATTTTCTCGGGAGTTTTCGAGGGTTACATTGAACTATTGTGAGAGTTCAATATTTGAGTTATGAACTTCAATTGCCAGAAATGCAAGAACAATTTAAATATTCGAGTGCATTGTGGTCCTCTTGTCAGTGATATTGCAGTAATGGGATACTACTATTTTCGTCTTGCGGAGTTCACAATTTTCTCTTCCTGAACATGTAACGCAAGTTACCAATCTTTACGTGGCGTAAAAATGTAATCAAGATCTGACTGAACATATCTGCAGTTTCGTCAGTCATTACTTCATAATAAATAACTACATCGTATTTAAAAAATGTGTGGTTACTGCTAACAACGTCATTGGTATACAACATGAACCGCAAGGGTCTCGACAGATTTCCATGGGGCACACTCTGCAGTTACTTATACATCTGCCGATGTCTCTCCATCGAAGATGGTGCGTCCCTCTTGCAAAGAAATAATCAATCTAGTCAAAAATTTCTCTCAATACCCTTGCGATCATACTTTCGATAGTAAGAGTCTGCGTGGTACTGACTCAAATGCTTTTTGTAAATCAAAAAATACTGCGTCTAACTGACTTTACTTCATCTACGTGTTTGAGGATGTCATTTTGGTGGTGGACTTGTAGCTACCAAATAGCCTCTTCGAATATTTGATTTGCAAATAAAAAGGAATAAGAAGGCAAATTTTAAGATGAGACATTAATTACAAGCAGCTGCCAGCAGAAAGTCGTATACTCCTAGCTCACTCATTTGTTACATAGTTTAATTCTTATTTTCTTTGCGTGTTTTTGGTACTTGCATTGTTTAATTCATAAATTTCTGGCGTATTATAGTATTTGAGAGTTGTAGCATCGCGTTTTAGTACCTGAATAGTGTAAATTCGCGTAGCCGTCTGTCTTCTGTTTTTGTTTTGAACTGCCAGTGTCGATTGGTCACAGCCAGTGTGCTCCCTGCCGCCGTTGGATAAGCAGCTACCAGCAGAAAGCCGTATACTCCTAGCTCACATATTTGTCACATAGTTTAATTCTTAATTTCTTTGCGTGTTTTTGGTACTTGCATTGTGTAATTCACAAATTTCGGGCGTATTATAGTATTTGAGAGTTGTAGCACCGCGTTTTAGTACCTGAATAGTGTAAAATCGCGTAGTCTCCTTCCGCCGCCGAGCAGTGTGTCAGCAGTGCGCAAGTAGCAGCATTACTGCATTCACTAGGCAACCTTGAATTTTAATAACCGTTTAAATTTTGTGTCGATTTGTTTGTGCTCTCTGTAGATTAGTTCAGACGTTCTTTGCACAACAGTTTTTAGCATGGTTAAGGACTCCAACTGCTGTGTTCGGATGCAGGCTGAGTTGGCATCCCTTCGCTCCCAGCTTCAGACAGTGTTGGCTTCAGTCACACAGCTTGAGGCTGTTGACAATGGGCATCACTGTGGGGGTCCGGATGGGGGTTTGTCGGGGACGGCCAGCTCGTCCCACGCATCCCCCGATCGGACTACGACTGTGGCTGCCTGGGATACTGCCCACATTGAGGCTGATCCCTCACCTGTGGTAGAGTGGGAGGTCGTCTCGATGTCTGGCAGGGAGCGAAAGACATTCCGGAGGGCTGAACTAGAGGCCTCTCCAGTTTTTCTGACGAACCGGTTTCAGGCTCTGTCTCAGGCTGATACTGATCTTCGGCCGGACATGACTGCTTGTCCTGTTCCAGAGGTTGCCCCTCAGTCTGCAAGATCCGGGTGGCCGCAGAGGGTGGACTTACTGGTAGTTGGGAGCTCCAACGTCAGGCGCGTAATGGGGCCCCTTAGGGATATGACAGCAAGAGAGGGGAAGAAAACCAATGTGCACTCCGTGTGCATACCGGGGGGAGTCATTCCAGATGTGGAAAGGGTCCTTCCGGATGCCATGAAGGGTACAGGGTGCACCCATCTGCAGGTGGTCGCTCATGTTGGCACCAATGATGTGTGTCGCTATGGATCGGAGGAAATCCTCTCTGGCTTCCGGCGGCTATCTGATTTGGTGAAGACTGCCAGTCTCGCTAGCGGGATGAAAGCAGAGCTCACCATCTGCAGCATCGTCGACAGGACTGACTGCGGACCTTTGGTACAGAGTCGTGTGGAGTGTCTGAATCAGAGGCTGAGACGGTTCTGCGACCGTGTGGGCTGCAGATTCCTCGACTTGCTCCATAGGGTGGTGGGGTTTCGGGTTCCACTGGATAGGTCAGGAGTCCACTACACGCAGCAAGCAGCTACACGGGTAGCAGGGGTTGTCTGGCGTGGTCTGGGCGGTTTTTAGGTTAGATGGCCTCGGGCAAGTACAGAAAGGGCGACAGTCTCAAAGGGTGTGGGGAAAGTCAGGACATGCGGGGACCAAACAGCAATCGGTATTGTAATTGTAAACTGTCGAAGCTGCATTGGTAAAGTACCGGAACTTCAAGCGCTGATAGAAAGCACTCAAGCTGAAATCGTTATAGGTACAGAAAGCTAGCTGAAGCCAGAGAGAAATTCTGCCGAAATTTTTACAAAGGCACAGACGGTGTTTAGAAAGGATAGATTGCATGCAACCGGTGGTGGCTTGTTTGTCGCTGTTAGTAGTAGTTTATCCTGTAGTGAAGTAGAAGTGGATAGTTCCTGTGAATTATTATGGGTGGAGGTTACACTCAACAACCGAGCTAGGTTAATAACTGGCTCCTTTTACCGACCTCCCGACTCAGCAGCAATAGTGGCAGAACAACTGAGAGAAAATTTGGAATACATTTCACATAAATTTTCTCAGCATGTTATAGTCTTAGGTGGAGATTTCAATTTACCATATATAGACTGGGACACTCAGATGTTTAGGACGGGTGGTAGGGACAGAGCATCGAGTGACATTATACTGAGTGTACTGTCCGAAAATTACCTCGAGCAATTAAACAGAGAACCGACTCGTGGAGGTAACATCTTGGACGTACTGATAACAAACAGACCCGAACTTTTCGACTCTGTAAGTGCAGAATAGGGATTCAGTGATCATAAGGCCGTGGCAGCATCCCTGAATATGGAAAATAATAGGAATATAAAAAAAGGGAAGAAGGTTTATCTGTTTAGCAAGAGTAATAGAAGGCAGATTTCAGACTACCTAATAGATCAAAACGAATATTTCTGTTCCGACACTGACAATGTTGAGTGTTTATGGAAAAAGTTTAAGGCAATCGTGAAATGCGTTGTAGACAGGTACGTGCCGAGTAAAACTGTGAGGGACGGGAAAAACCCACCGTGGTTCAACAACAAAGTTAGGAAACTACTGCGAAAGCAAAGAGCTTCACTGCAAGTTTAAACGCAGCCAAAACCTCTCAGACAAACAGAAGCTAAACGATGTCAAAGTTAGTGTAAGGAAGGCTATGCGTGAAGCGTTCAGTGAATTCGAAAGTAAAAATCTATGTACCGACTTGACAGGAAATCCTAGGAAGTTCTGGTCTTACGTTAAATCAGTAAGTGGCTCTAAACAGTATATCCAGACACTCTGGGATGATGATGGCATTGAAACAGAGGATGACACATGTAAAGCTGAAATAATAAACACCTTTTTCCAAAGCTGTTTCACAGAGGAAGACCGCACTGCAGTTCCTTCTCTAAATCCTCGCACAAACGAAAAAATGGCTGACATCGAAATAAGTGTCCAAGGAACAGAAAAGCAAGTGGAATAACTCAAAAGAGGAAAGTCCACTGGAGCTGACGGGATACCAATTCGATTCTACACAGAGTACGCGAAAGAACTTGCCCCTCTTCTAATAGCCGTGTACCGCAAGTCTCTAGAGGAACGGAAGGTTCCAAATGATTGGAAAAAAGCACAGGTAGTCCCAGTATTCAAGAAGGGTCGTCGAGCAGATGCGCAAAACTATAGACCTATATCTCTGACGTGGATCTGTTGTAGAATTTTAGAACATGTTTTTTGCTCGAGTATCATGTCGTTTTTGGAGACCCAGAATCTACTCTGTAGGAATCAACATGTATTCCGGAAACAGCGATCATGTGAGACCCAACTCGCTTTATTTGTTCATGAGACCCAGAAAATATTAGATACAGGCTCCCAGGTAGATGCTATTTTCCTTGACTTCCAGAAGGCGTTCGATACAGGTCTGCACTGTCGCCTGATAAACAAAGCAAGAGCCTACGGAATATAAGACCAGCTGTGTGGCTGGATTGAAGAGTTTTTAGCAAACAGAACACAGCATGTTGTTATCAATGGAGAGACGTCTACAGACGCTAAAGTAACCTCTGGCGTGCCACAAGGGAGTGTTATGGGACCATTGCTTTTCACAATATATATAAATGACCTAGTAGATAGTGTCGGAAGTTCCATGCGGCTTTTCGCAGATGATGCTGTAGTATACAGAGAAGTTGCAGCATTAGAAAATTGTAGCGAAATGCAGGAAGATCTGCAGCGAATAGGCACGTGGTGCAGGGAGTGGCAACTGACCCGTAACATAGACAAATGTAATGTATTACGAATGCAATAAAAGAGGATCCTTTATTGTATGATTATATGATAGCGGAACAAACAGTGGTAGCAATTACTCGTGTAAAATATCTGGGAGTATGCGTGCGGAATGATTTGAAGTGGAATGATCATATAAAAGTAATTGTTGGTAAGGCGAGTACCAGGTTGATATTCATTGGGAGACTCCTTAGAAACAGCAGTCTATCAACAAAGGAGGTGGCTTACAAAACACTCGTTCGACCTATACTTGAGTATTACTCATCAGTGTGGGATCCGTACCAGATCGGGTTGACGGAGGAGATAGAGAAGATCCAAAGAAGAGCGGCGCGTTTCGTCACAGGGTTATTTGGTAACCGTGATAGCGTTACGGAGAGGCGTTCTGCATAGCGGTGTAGCTTGCTCGCCAAATTTCGAGAGGGTGCGTTTCTGGATGAGGTATCGAATATATTGCTTCCCCCTACTTATACCTCCCGAGGAGATCACGAATGTAAAATTAGAGAGATTCGAGCGCGCACGGAGGCTTTCAGACAGTCGTTCTTCCCGCGAACCATACGCGACTGCAACAAAAAAGTTAGGTAATGTCAATGGCACGTAAAGTGCCCTCCGCCACACACCGTTGGGTGGCCTGCGGAGTATAAATGTAGATGTAGATGGAGACAAATAACATGATGTTAACAATGTTGGTAAGGTACGTGCTTCTCACAGAGAAAGATGGGAGATTGTGCTAAATGTATGTAGGGAATTTCGATACGAAAGGAATTCGAGCAAATGTTATATGTAAAACAATTGGAAGAAGATGCTGGTTGTTGACAAATGGGTGTTAGTAGATGGTAAGACATTAATTAGATATGAAGAGAGTTAGTTGGAGGCTTCATTTGAGAGATTACAAATCTGGTAACATACAGTTGGTAGTATTGGTATGTTACAGGGAATGTCTAATGGACGTGGAAAGGGAAGCAGCTGAAATAGACTGGGGAAAGGATGTAGAGTGTGTGTAAATGAAAGGAACGTGAGATGTGCGGACATAAGCTTAGCAGCAGGCCTGGGTTCTCATGTGAGGGGAATACAATGGGGTGCTGGAACCAAGCTGGTTGAAGCCCAAGCAGCCACCTCAGGCACCAAGCTCAGAGCGGCACCACAACTGTAAGTTTTCTGTACAGGGCATACCACGATTAGCAGCGGCTCCTTGGGGCGCCAAGCTGAAGGAGCCCCCAAGTGCAAAATTGGTTAACACTGCTTATTATAATTAGTAACAGAAACTGACGTGGGACATGGGTGGAAATGTACAATGGAAAATGGAGAACGTGCTTGGGGACGCCAAACGATAAGGCGCTTGTGTGAAGAAAGTTTTCTAACTGGCCCTGATTGGCACTCAACGTTATTGGTGACTTTGGGCAGAAGCTGCTTGGCCAGGTGTTTGAGAAGATGTAGGAACTGTACAACTGTGGGAGAATGGGATCCTGACTAAGACAACGGAGGATTTTTATCAGAATTAAACACGACGTATTCCCTGAATACATATTACGAGGAATTACGACACAAGATTCTTCGTTGTTATAACAAGTGACAATGTTCGCAGACAAACGTTTCGAAAAACTAATTGAAAGGAGTTCTAATCATGATTCCCAAGCACCACAAGTACAAGCCATCTACTTTTGCCAATCCTAAGCCGCGTGGCCTTAAGTTAAGCACAGTTCCCCATGTTTTCGCGCTTAGATCCACCCTGAGCATTGACATGCAATTTCCCTGCACACTGCTTACCTTAATCACTCACAGACTGCTAGATGCATCTTTTGGTAACATGACAAAAAAAAGGTTTCTTTCAATATTTCGATATGTAAAAAGTTATAATTAGTAAAAATATGTCAAAATAATGGCCCATTTGTGTAACATGATGCGGTTTTAATTTCCTTTTGATATGTGGGTCCCTTTGCGGTATGTTAGATCCGTTGCCTAACTCATACATGTGCTGTCGATCTATAACTATAATCAGTTACATGTCAGACTCAGCTTTAAATACCCTGTAGGCTTCTTGTGAATGATGACGTAATTTTCTGAAACATTGTGCTCTTGTTTACAGATATACTGTTTAGTTGACCCATGAGTAACCTATGCATAGCTTCAGTTTGAGTAACTGATGCTGCTTACTTTCTTTTTAAGTGCTGTTTGTACCATTACGTATTACCTTGTGGATCTCATTAGAGAGTAATTACTTTTCCTGTTTCACAGGTGATATTCCACATGGTGGCGTGTGTTTTAACCACTAATGATACGATGTTGTGCTTACTGCAGGGACTGGCAAGTGAGTATAGAACCTCTAAATTAAAATTAAAGATTCTTGGTTCTGTTTTGTACTAATCTGTACTATTATCATTATTATTATTAATATCGTTGTTATTAATATTAGTATTAGGCTTAATATTATTATGATGTATTGATATTATCTGCCCCCATTAGAAACTTCATGCCCACAGTGCTGAATCAAATGTCAGCACTTCAGGAGCATTGCTTCAATTTAGGGTTTCTACAGCTGAGATACTTCCTCCGTCCTTAAAAAATCTTTAAAAACAGAGAATTCATTTACTCTGTGGAACAGAACCCAATGAATGCGGTTGAGAAGCAAGGTGGATTTTACAGAGTGAGATCTTATGGATGTGGCTGAGAAGTACAGAATAAGATTATAGGGTAGAGGATGACATCGCCGTGGTTTGCAGAGGAGGCAATATATCTGATAACATGGGTGTACGTCTTCACCATTTTTGTGACGAGAAACTGGGAGTCTTTTCAGTACCTACAGATAGGCTGTACGGTATGTGGAAATAAATAGTTGCCAAGGTATGTGGCGCTACAAGCTTAGCAGTAGCTCGAATTCAACAATGAAATGGCAAACTATGGAATGTGCTGCTCACATTTACGGGATACATCGATATCTGGAGTTGGCCTATGAATTTAAGAAAGAGTAAAGGACAAGTGTTGCACAGGTGTGCACTGAAGTGAATAGATGGCCAGAGAGAATGACCATCAGTAACTTCCACAATGAGATCTAAAAAAACTGGTAGAAGTATGGATATATACAATACGGTTGCTATAAGTGTGAATTTCAGCTGAAGTATATAAGCCCTTTATCTTTTTTGTTTTGGTTTATCAGCGTTAGTAATCTTGGTCTAATTTGAGTTTTCTTCTGAACACTATGTGTGTTGGAGTCCTCGTTAATATTAGTTCTAAAATTCGTACCATATACACATACGGAAAAAAACGCAATAGCAGGAAGGAGATGTGTGACATGAACAACAGTTGGTAGGCATGTCTCTATATCTGAAAGACGACGTCTACTCAGATTTCCCCACAGCTGCGTATGAGTGGCTCTAATAGCGTCACTGTGAGGACTGAAATCAGATTTGCTTAAATGCATCCTGTAACTGTCGTGAGCGTTAGTTACGTTTCATATTGGACCTGACGAGTTGATATCAGTCAAGAATGCCCTGAAGGCGACAAAGACGCCATTATCAACACCTCGCTGAGTTTGAACGAGGTCGTGTAATAGGGCTCCCGAGAAGATGGATGTTCCTCTTGAGATACTGCTGAAAGACTTGACAGGAACGTAGCCATTGTACATGATTGCCAGTAGCGGTGCTCATGAGAGTGTAAAGTCACAAGAAAACTGGGCTCCAACCAGCCACGTGGCATTACCAAGAAGAAAGACCGTTATGTCTGACGTACGGCTTTGGTGAATCGAACTACGTCTGCAGCAGCAATCTGAGCACCACGGTAATCCATCGTCGTTTGTGACTTCAGTGGCGTCAAGCGAGAGCTCAGTGGGGGACCGGGTAAAGGGCTGTTGTGAAAGCTGGTTCTGCCTCAGTGTCAGTGATGGACATACGTTGGTTAGCGGGCCATTTGTATGTCTGCAACCAACCTGTCTCAGTGCTAGACACACTGGACATACACTCGAGTTATGGTATGGGATGCGATTTCGTACGACAACAGGAGCACTCTCGTGCCTATCCCACGCATCCTGACTACAAATTTGTGCGTCAGTCTGGTGATTCAATTTGTTGTGCTGTTTTTCAACAGTATAAAGCTCGTCCACATACAGCTGTGGTACACGAACATCCTCTATAGAGTGTCGATATGTTGCCTTGGCCTGCTCAAACACCAGATATGTCTCCAATCGAGCTCGTACGGGACGTGATTAGACGACAACTCCATTGTCATCCACTAACAGCATCAACCGTCCCTGTATTGAATAAGTCCAACTGCAAAGGAACTCCATTCCAGAAACTGACATCTGGCACATGTACAACACAACGAAAGCACGTTTTCACGCTTGCATTCAACATCTGGCAGTTACACCAGTTATTAATGTACTAGCATTTCACATTTGCAGTGGCTTATCCCGCTCTTACACTAACCTCTGATCTTGCTGTGTTAATCACTTAAATACGTTATCTAGACAAATGTATCCGCAAATTTTGTCTACTTTCATTATTTTTGGTGCTGCGATTTTTTTCCTGCAGTGTATTTTAATGTATTAGTTAATCGGATGGAATGATTGAATGTGGTGCAGTGAAAATCAGAGAAGGAAGATGACTCGTTTTCTGTTGAACGCCAGAGGGCAAGGAAGGCTATGCATCAGTGTAATGGGGAAGGTAGACTGCAGAGAATATCAGCAGTTACTAGGGCAGGTCACCTGTGTAGAGAAGGGAACCTCGGTGCAGTCCTGGTGATGGGTGGAAGATACTGGTTTGGGTAGGAGTTTTAGTATTATAGGAGTGAGTGGAAGATACTGGTTGTGATAGGAGTTTTAATAAGATACGAAGGACGAAGAAAAATGTAAGAGGCAATCAGGCCGAAATATTTGATTGGACGTACGTACATTTGGAGTTTAAATAGAATATGAGGGTCTTTAGACGATTTATTTCTTCTTTATGGTAGTTTAAGAATGGGTGCGGTAGGAAAGGAGTCTTAGTTGGTACTTCACGGTTCTGTATGCAAATAATGATAGTCCGTTCCCCCATTTGAAAACGTTGCACCCTATACACAGATACTGTCTCCTTTGAATACATGATCTCGCAGACGTTTCTTGGATGATTACAGGTTCTGGCTTCTCACCGAATCGGAATATTTCTGCTGTTACTTTGAGAAATAAACCACGATTGCTCTGTGGTTCAACGACTTTCTTGTGTCCCCTCTAAGTCGTACACACGTGGTTTAATGCCTCGCATACATAAAGCCATCTTGAAACTTTCTGTATTCAGTACTTAATGTTCCCGACATCAGTTAATTGCATCAATAGAGGCCTGTAGCTTTGGTGAGGGTTAAGAGCCATCGACGCGCGTCGTGGATCTTGACCGTCTAAACCTGAACCTTGTGGACACTGGACCTTTGCTTAGAAATTAATTGTACTGCGTGTGCCTCCTTAGAATGATGCCTGTAGCCATGAGAGTAAGTCGACTCTCTTAGCTGCATATTCTTACTGCTCCTGCAGCAACATGTATCCTGTTCTCAAACATACAGTTGTTTACTATTGAGAAATGAAGTAATATAATGGAAGATGGTCTAGTTTTCAGGTTGGAGTCTTTTCAAAAACTACTATTACAACACTACAGCCTAATTTCATTTCAACAGTTTGTAGCTAGTGTTGTTTTTATGATTTTTGCCTAATTTATGGAGACCACTGTATTATGTTTCCCTGCTAGGTTGCTGTACACGATTTTTCTTTCTCTTTAACGAATAAATTACGTATTTTATGCTATCCATTTCAGGGCATGCTACTTTCCAATTTATTTAAAAAATCTTTATCTACAGTCATACTCGAAAATTCACTATGTAGCTCAAGAAGTAGTGTTATTATAATTATTTAAATAATTTGAAGCGTCACTTTGTATGACCTGCCTGCTTGTTTCCTTCAGAAAGCCATTTAATACATGTTTCTGGTGTGACAACAGGAGTGATACATGTGTTAACTGAACAGTTTTTGTAGGGCTTTTAGGCGGAGTACAAACACATAAATAAATTTTAACTTTAAGGATAGCGAAATTTGTTGTTGCTGTGCTCTTCAGAAAGAAGACTGCTCTGATGTATCTCTCAACGTTAGTTTAAACCCTTCATCTGTGCATGACTGCTGTGACCTACACCTACATCCACTTGAAAATGTCTACTGTAGGGAAGCTTTGTTGTTCTCCTACAATTTTTACACCCTACACTTCTGTACAACAAGAACATAAAAATTTCTTGCTGCATCAACATTTGCCATATGTACAGAGGGTGTAAAAATAACGCATTACCATTTCTAATACCGTTTAGGAAAATTCTTGTCATTAAGGCCACTTCCAGTCGTCTCAGAATGGATCAATACGGATCCTGTATGGTTTTCAAGTGATTATTATACAATTCTTCCCGCAAAATAATAGCAAGTACAGGCAATGTTGGAGATGGATAGCGATTACGTACCCTTCTCTCCAAACTGCGCCACAAAGGCTCAATAATATTCCGATCTGATGACTGTGGTGCCCAGCGGGTTTTGACAATCCTTCCTCATGGTGGCACCTGTCCTGGACGATGTGAGCTGTGTGAACTGCGGCCCTGTCATCTTCGAACACAGCATCTCAATTTGGGTAAATCCTTGGCAGAGAAACCATTGAGTCTATGAAACACCATAACATGCCTGCCAAAATCATCACTAACGCCAATATGTTTCACTCTTGGGGAGAAAACTCAGCCAGAAGTTGTAAACAGTGTGAAAGAAGACACATCCGACCAAATGACTTCCTTCAGTTGCTTCATAGTCCAGGGTTGATGGCTTCAGCTCCACGTTTTACTGTTACAGACGTTTGTTTCTCTGGTATGCGATTTTTGGAAGAAATCTTGCCTAGAGTGCCCAGCTGCTTGAGCTCCCTGTATGTTTTCTTGGTGATGACAGTCTTCACTGTCTTCACATTCAGTTCTGCAGTGACTTTTGCATCTGCTCATCCTCTTATTTTTCGTCACAATCCTCTTCGATGGCCGTCTATCAAGGTCACTCAACATACACTCCCGTCCCCATTATGAGTGAGAAGACGATATTTTTCTCGCTTTTCCAGTAAGCAGCATAAATCTACGATACGTAACCTCTTAAAACACCGAACACTTAGGCTACATTGGTTATGGATACACCCATATGAAAGTACCAACAGTTAACCCACGTTCGAGTTGACATATCTCCGACATAATGCACTCACAACTACACTAACACCGCTCTGACCACGACTGGCACTTGAAACGTACGGTAGTGAAGA
Organism: Schistocerca americana; assembly: GCF_021461395.2. NCBI lineage: Eukaryota > Metazoa > Arthropoda > Insecta > Orthoptera > Acrididae > Schistocerca > Schistocerca americana. The sequence continues at coordinate 1,394,824 of NW_025726082.1, read as the reverse complement.
CATTGTTCATGTGCCGTTCGTGGTCAAATACAGCAGTGCTACCTGCAGGATTGGCTAGAAACTGCATTTATGTTCAAGCATGAATTTCTCGCGGTGTATCCATATTGTTTCCCAATCCCTTTACCTATCCCTTCTTTTAGTCAAGTAGTGTCATAAATGTCTGTTTTCGCTTATTCGATTCTGTACTTGTACATTATTCTAGGTACCCCACTGATTTTCAGCATTCTACTATAGCAACACATTTCTAATGCTTCTGTTCTCTTCCTGTCTGTACTATTTATCGTCCATGTTTCAGTTCCATATAAGACTATGCTCCACACAATTACTTTTAGAAAACGTCTTCAGACACTTTTTTTTTCAAATTGAAAATATTCTTCTTCTTTAGATACGCCACTTTTCCTGCTGTCAGTCTGCTCTTTACGATTATCATCATCTGTTATTTTGCTGCCTAAACAACAAAACTCCGTTACTGCTCTTAAAGCCTAATCTCCTAACATAGATGACTCGGCATCAACTGATTTAATTCTAATACACGCCACTACCTTGATCTATTATAGTTAATTTTCATCTTCTGACCTCTTTTTAAGACTTCATCAATTCCATTGAACTGATCTTCTGTGTCCATTGCCGTCTCGACAGTATCACAGCGTCATTGGCGAACCTTAGAGTTGTTATTTCTTCGTCCTGAACTTTAGTTCTATTTCCAAATTTCTCCTCCCTGTGCACGGAGTGCATAGCATAGAAATTGGTTACAACCTCGTATCATTCCCCGTTCAGATATTTCTCCTTTTCATGTCTTTCAGTTCTTTGACTGGAGTGTGGTGTTTGTAGAAACAGTACATGATTTTTCGTAACTTTATTTTAGCGTTGATAACTTCAGAACTTCAGCCGGCCGGATTGGCCGAGAGGTTGTAGGCGCTTCAGTCCGGAACCGAGCGACTGCTACGGTCGCAGGTTCGAATCCTGCCTCGGGCATGGATGTGTGTGATGTCCTTAGGTTAGTTAGGTTTAAGTAGTTCTAAGTTCTGGGGGACTGATGACCTCAGATGTTAAGTCCCATAGTGCTCAGAGCCATTTTTGAACTTCAGAATTTCAAAGAGTGGTTGCCAAAAGCTTCTTTTTAAATCTACAAACGCTGCAGAGGTTGAGAGCATTCCAGCAAAGCCGGGGCTTCTGAACTGGTGACGAGCAGTGCGTCCACACGCAACACTTCATTCTGGTATCTGTATTATTCTCCTGCTCGCTAGACCACTTTACTCTCATAAGAGTCCTTCGCGAGCAGCTGTTACAGATGTTCATCTGTATTAGGTTATCATATTTTTTTGTCATGTTACTATATAACTTAGTATGACGTTCTTAATTGTTTCGTTGGTGTTAGTTTTGCATTAACTGTGTTTGTCGGTACTTTATTTTTTAACAGGACTTTTAGAGTTGAGTATTTAAGCACAGTGTTTATCCGAGCTATCTTTGTTGTACACTATCTGATGCTATCTTAAATGTATACACACATGTTCCTCAAAAACTACGTTATACAAGCTGTTTAAGTATAATTTTCATTATCAGTGCTGTTTAACTTGATCTTTATCAGTCTGCATGTTACCTACATTTCTTCACTGTCTTTGGTGTCTTTCCTTTGTCTGCATTCTCTCTACAGTTCCACTTATATATTGCCTTCAATTGGGTTGAATCTGTTCATTTTCCTCGCTCATGTATTGGTGAAGGTAGTCCATCTTGTACTACCAGTTGCTCGGGCTCTCCTATCTGTTTGTGCAGTGGAGAACTGTGTTTCTGGAGATCTGTGTCTCCGCCACCACATTCAGTCTGTTCCCTGAGATTCAGGAGACAAATGTGTGTGATTATAAGGGCTAAATCCATTTAAGAAATGGACTGTATCCAAGTTATATCCTAATGTTTAAGTGGTGGGAAGTACCTGACCAAGTACGAAATTTCTCTTCCATCTTATTAAATTCAAAGAAGAAATTTAATTGGTCATCTGGTACTTTTCAGTATGCATTCTCATTTTTTCGATGTAATCACTGAGGTTCATGCATGATGTATGCACACGTGATATACGAAATACTCTCGAAAGATTATGGTAGGTACAAAGTCGTCGTCGTCTGCAACTCCATTCCGAGTATGCATAACGTCTTCCTGCATAGAATGAACGTTTCAGCTCAGCTTATGGATGTGTTTCCGATGACTGAACAGACCAACCTTGGCGTAAAACATGAGTCCCCACAAATCACACAGAATGATTGGAAGGGGTGAGGTTGCGACGGAGCTTTCTTGCTTGTCGCTTGGCCACTTCATGTCTGCAGCGTTTCCTTTCAAACGAGTTGACAGAGATGGATGTAGTATTCCTCCACAGTAATCTGTCCACAGCACATTCTTTCCATGTTTGCACGTTTATAACAGTCGTTTTCATAATGTGTTTTAGCTGGTCCTTACAGTGGTTAAAAGGTCTACTCGGAGAGGAGATTTCACCATAAAGGATGTGTTGGGGAAGCCTGGTATCACTCATGCAATGAAAATGGCCAAATCATCTCAGTTGGTTAGCGAGGATTGTTGCCTCAATGCCGTTTACATTCTTTTCCTCGAGAACCGTATTGTTGGTTACATGGTTTATCCCGTTTGATGTTTAAGACGTATCTAATTGGTAAAGGCACTCAAGTTTTGGGCGATAGAGCACCAAGTTTCACAGTCGTACATGAATGTGAAAACGACAATAGCTTTGTACACCGTGAGTTCGGTGTGTAAAATTTTATATGGGAGTTCTTTTCTAAACAAACGACATATAAAATAATATATTCTACATAACCCTGTCTTCGACGTGAAAAATAGCTCTACGACCGTATGCAACCACATAAGTAATAGGTAATTATTTCGAATAGAAAAGAGCAAAGTATATGTACAGTATGCAGGTGTCTCATGTGGGAAACTTGTCATCTACTGGTTGTTCACATGCTCTTACTTGAGAATAACAATAGTTAGCAATGAGCATTGTTAACATATAAGGTCGGTTGGTCCATGTCCAGTAATTACCAGATGTGCAGAAAATTATCATCCCTCTTTCATTAAACAGACTGGAATAACTTGTATTGTTTTGCTTGTTTGGTCCCACAGCATGAAAACTGTGCGTTTCTGGGCACGAATTCCTATTCATAATGATAAATACTCGTTATCACTGGGAGCCATTAATGTGTTTATTGGGAATTAGAAACACTCTGTATATGAGAGCATCATATTACGTTATACGATCTGCTGTGTCATCTTTTCGAAATTTTAAAAATAGCTCGTCATACGATACATTGCGTGTTTATTAACAAGGAGATGTGATATAGTTTCAGAAGACTTGCCTTCAAATAGATCCATTGTAGTCGACTCTACTTTACACTGAACAATTTTGTTTATACATGCAAACTAGGTGAATAACCAGCGTAGCCGAGGTATGTGTTTATTCCAATGCTATTAGTCTGTCGTCTACTTCCCACTCTCTCTGTCTATTTCTTTCTCCCTCCTATCTGCCCACCTCCTCTACACCCACTCTTTGTCCAACCCCTCCTGCCCCCTCTTTGTCCATCAGTTACTCTACATTTCTCTCTATCCAGATGCTTCTCCTCTCTCTCTCTCTCTCTGACTCTTTGCTCCTTCCACCTCTGTCCATCTATTCTTCCCCACTCTGTACACCTTCTCCTCCCCCCTCTAATTCCTCCTACCGCACCTACCACCTCCCAAAACCTTATACACCCTTCTATTCCTCATTCCTTTCTCTGCCCATCTTCTCCTCCCCTTCTCTCTATCCCCCTCCTCCTCTTTCTTTTCCATGTCGATCTCCTGCTGCCTCTCTACCTGGTCCGCAGCTCGTGGTCTAGTGGCTAGCATTACTGCCTCTGGATCACTGGGTCCTTGGTTCTATTCCCAGCTGAATTGGGGATTTTCTCTGCCCAGTGACAGGGTGTTTCTGTTGTCTCCATCATTTCATGAACATCATCATTCGTGACACTGGCCATATTGGACTTTGTTAAAAGAAATGGACTGTGTAGAAATTGGTACTTTGTATGGGCGCTGATGACCATGCAACTGAGTTACCCACAAATCAATCATCACCATCACCGTCTCTACCTTTCCACCTCCTCCGATACCATATATGTATCCATTTCTATTTGATTCCTCCCTCTCTCGTTCTGTCCACCCTTCCTCCTCCCCTCTCTCTCTACTTTATCACCCCACCTCCCAAGAAAAGAGGTTGCTGGTTCTTACCCTCACAGTATTTCTTTCCAGATAGTAAGTAATGTGTGTATGAAGTATGTTTGAAATCGATCCAGGGTTTTAGAAGTAGATCCTTACTCGCAGCTTTGACAACATGCATAATTGTGACATATATTTCACATATTTAACCCGTATCTCTAGCGAATTTCACCCTGCAGATTCGTTTTCACACAGCTCAATGTTTATGACGTCATATGTCGTGAACTGTGTGTCGCACAGTGATATATTTTTGCAGGTACAGACAGTGTATATGTGATTACTGTCTACAAAATATTTTGCGAATGACGATATTTTCTATGTGTAATAAATTAATAAGTCATATCTGATGCGGCAGCTTTACTGATGAAAAGAAAAAACTTAGTAAGAGATAAAGTATTTTCCCTTCATCATTTTATACGAAAGGGAGGCTTCTTTTTCATCCCACACCCACTCCTTTGAGAGGTAGGCGGTTCTTCATTCCAGACAGAAGTGATGTGTATAATAGTTCATTTCAGACTGAAGTGATGTGTATACAAGGATTGGTTGAAACCGTTTCAGTGGTGTAGGAGCAGACGTCCATACATACATACACATTTATAATAAGTATGGGTATGTATGTTAAATAATAAGCATCCCTATTAGGCGCACAACCTACGAGAACTGGCAACACCAATTTCTTGTATGCAATGTTTGAATAAGTTTAAGATGGCGAATATTAAAGGTGTATAATTCGTGAGCTCCGCCTTTAACGAAAAAAAAAAAAAAAACGCGTATTTAAGTGTTCCCTGTGTGAGAAATATGATGCCGTTTATGATAATCTGCGTGTACCATGCCATATTTTAATAAAAAATACTGGAAGTCAAGATGAATTACCGGATAAACCACATGTAAGTACAAGGAACTCGTATCAACTTGCAAAACGTGCCTCCTTGCAGCGAAATATTGAAGAAATCCGTTGTAAAATAGCTACAAAAGAAAAAATAATCAACACTCTGTGTGACGACATAATTCAGTTGCAAAAGAACTTGGTTTATTTGGAATCTCCAAACTGTGCAAATATTTTGCAAGCTTTACCGGTAGCAAACAAGAGTTATTATGGCGATCATTTTAGGCTTAATAAGTTCACTCGCCCATTACAAAGTGAAACAGTGTTTCAAGTTACCGATACACCAATAAACATTCGCAGTGACTTAGAGACTATCAAAAGTGCAGAAGATAAGTGTGCAAATGAAACTACAAACACAAGTGAGTCAATAGAAGTGACAAGAATAGGAAAGCAACCTTTTAATGTAAATATTCATTCGGATATCAACGGACGCGGACTCGCGAAAGTTCTACGTTCGGATTACGGTGTTAACTCTTGTAACTATGTTAAAACTGGGCACCTATGTGCCAAGTCACAAATAATATAAAAGCTGGAACTTCACGAAATGCTAATGAGTTTACAGTAGGAATGGGAGGTGCCAATGATGTCTACAAGAATGAAATATCTCGTGCTGTTCTTAACTTAAAGTTGGTGTTGGAATCTAATACAAAAAACAAGCTCATCATCATTGGAACTCACAGACACGACCTTATAAATGACTCGTGTGTTAATAAAGAAATCAATGAAGCCAACACAAAGTTTGAGAAGCTCTGTACAATGCATCAAAACACCCAGTTCTCGCCTCTGAACTATCTGGAGAGAAAATGCTTTACCAGACATGGACCGCACCTTAACGGTAAGGGCAAGAAACTTCTCAGTTATAAAATTATGGAATTGTTGGTTGCAGCTCACGGAAGTAATATGAATAACGTTCTGATACCAGGAGAACCACGTTTAGCTTGCCAGCCACAAGCAATAGCTCATCAAACCTTACCAACTGTAGCAGCAGAGCCGACACTATCTACTGATAAAAAACAGATGTCACCAACGCGAACAGCAACGTTACCTTCTCTAGAAACAACAGCAATTACAGGAGAAGCCATTTTGTCACCCCAACAAACATCACAACTACTATTACCAGAGTCAGTTGTTATGCCAGCATCACCAATGACAGAAGCATCAGCCTTCACAACTTCGGTAGAAGAAGAAACTATATCAATTGCAGCACCAATAGAAGACTCCTGTACCCCACCATCAACATCTCAACAGGTCACAACCACAGTCTCCAAGGTCCCATCTCCACCATCACCTACAGGAGCAGAAAAAGAAGAGATGAACAGTGAGACACCTTTTTCAAAGCTTCTACCGTCCACTGAAATTACTGCTTCCACATATGCAAGAAAAGCCATAGAAGCAGAAGACCTGCTGTTCACAAAGACTATTTTTTATGGGATCAGCGCTGCATCAAGGAACAGAGGAAAGCACAAGTCGACCCATAAGTAATGTGTGCACAAGCAGGCCCCTTAACAGAGAACCGGTCACTAAATCAAGTATCCATAATGATGTATTGAGAGATTCTAATTTACCACCCATAAACTGCGACTTTAAATCTGTATTGAAAGATAAATTCTGTATATCCCACCTAAATATCATGAGCCTTAGAGGAAAATTGGAGCTTTTGGGTCTCATGTTAAATGAAAACCAACTTCATATGTTGTGCTTTACAGAACACCATGTAAGGTCTGCCATGCTGATGCCTCATCAGAAAGATTATATTTTAGCTGATAGTTACTGTAGATCGAACAGAGAGAAAGGTGGATATGTAACTTATGTCAAAGAGGGTATACCTCATAAATCACTTGACATAAGTACGTATTGTGAAGATTTTAATTCTGAAGCATGTGGATCTGAAATTTTTGCTGATCATAAGTCTGTTATAGTGGTAACAATTTATAGGGCTCCTGCAGGGAAAATCTGTATATTCTTAAAACAGGTTGAATCAATATTGGTAAAAATATATTCAAACGCTAAGCAGTTACTCATTATGGGTGACTTTAATGTAAACTTCCTTACAGGCAACACCAGTGTAAGAGAATTAGAACATTTATTGGAAACCTTTAATTTAACTCCGATAGTTCAATTTCCTACCCGAGTGACAGATACCAATGTAAGTCTTATTGACAACATCTTTATTGATAAGTTCAGTGGTAGTCTTAGTAATGTATGTCAAATTCTCAATGGTCCGTCAGACCATGGTGGGCAGTTGCTAACTCTTAATGTCTCATGTTCTGGCATTAAAAAATATAAAGCAGTTTTTAGGTTCTTCGGAACAATCAATGTGGACACTTTACAAAATTTCAATCAGCTGTTGCAGCAGACTGACTGGAGCCCAATATACAAAGAAAGAATTGGTAATATTAAATTCAACCTATTGACAGATGAATTCATGTCCCTCTTTGAAGCAGTATTTCACAAGAAAAGTATTAAAATTAACCCTGGATTACAAAAGGGATAAAAATTTCATCTAATACAAAAAAAAGGTTATATATGTCACAAAGATGTTCTGAAAATCCTGCAATAAAAGAACACTACAGATTATATTGTAAAATCCTAAAAAGAACTATAAAGTGCTCCAAAACCTCACATACTAAAAGTGAAATAGACAACTCTAACAACAAAATAAAAACCATGTGGGATGTCATCAAAAGGGAGTTCGGAAAAAAAGAGGAGAGTGTATCCAGCATAGAAATAAGACAGTGCAGTAATTTAATTAAAGAAACAAATGCAGTTGCAAGAGTCTTAAATGAGCACTTTCTAACAGCTTCTGAGAAAACTGGCTGTAGGGGTTCAGTCAACGAGGCTATGGGCCTTCTCAAGGGATCTGTTCTGTGCAAAATTAATCAAATGCTTATAGCCCCAGTTACAGTCAGTGAAGTGAAAAGGATCATCACTAAAATGTAAACCAAAATGTCATCTGGTTTTGATAATATCTCCACTAAGGCACTTAAACATTGTCATAATGCCATTTGTGTAATACTTTGGCATATATTTAATGAATCCCTTTGACAAGGTATTGTTCCTGATACAATGAAGTATGCCGATGTGAAACCACTGTTCAAGAAGGGGGAAAAAACTGATGCTTCTAACTACCGCCCTATATCCCTTTTAACATGCTTCTCCAAAGTTCTCGAGAAACTGATCGTGGGAGAATTGTAGAACAACTGAATTTCCACAAGGCTCTTAGTCAACGCCAATTTGGTTTCCAGTCAGGCCTGTCAACTGATGATGCCATATTCTCCTTTACTAATAATGTTCTAGAAGCAATGAAAAATAAATTGGCTTCAGTTGGTATTTTTTGCGACTTAACCAAAGCCTTTGACTGTGTGAGCCATGAAATCCTCCTTCCGAATGCAGCCTACTATGGTTTAACTGACACAGTGGGAATGTGGCTCAGATCATACCTGACAGACAGAAAGAAGAGGTATTGCTGAATCATGAAGATGGCTCAATAGCTTCATCTGGCTGGGGAACAGTTAGTGTAGGCGTGCTGCAAGGTTCGGTGCTTGGCCCTTTGCTCTTTCTTATTTTTATTAATCACTTTCCTCACTGTTCTAAGGCTACCATCAAATTTACTCTTTTCGCAGATGATACATCCTTTGTAATCGAAAAAACACCTGAAAATGATATTATATCATCTGCCAACTTGGTGTTCCATGGCCTCCATAAGTGGTTCAGATGCTACGGCCTAACTTTAAATCTAAAAAATAAACACTTCATACATTTCCACGGGTCTCACAAAGTTCAGGATGACATACGTTTTAGCTGTAACGATCAAGATGTACATCAAGTTTATTCAACAAAATTTTTAGTCCTCCACATTGACAATAAATTAAATTGGTCTTGCCATATTTTGGACTAGAAAAAATGACTTAGTTCAGCAACTTATGCCCTACATATTATAGCAACTACTGTTAATAGTAATCCTGTTAAGGCTACTTATTTTGCTTATTTCCATTCATTGTTATCCTATGGCTTAATATTCTGGGGTAACCAATAAATGGCAAATAAAGTATTTGTAACTCAGAAAAGAGCAATTCGAATTATAAATGGAGTTAACAGGAATCATTCATGCAGAAATCTTTTTAAAACACACAAAATATTAACAATGACCTCACAATATATCCTATCCCTTACGTGATTTTCAGCTAAGAACCTACACATGTACAAAACCAATACTTCTTATCATGACTATGACACAAGAACAAAACATGACTTTCATGTTGACAGAAAAAATTTTAGTCTGAGACAAAAGGGAGTATACCACTCAAGCATAAAGCTGTTTAATGCACTCCTGTCTGACATAAAATATCTTACCAGTGAAATGCCAAAATTTAAGATTAAATTGAAGGAATATCTTCTGGAAAAAGCTTTTTACTCTCTTAATGAATTCTTGAATGTAACATTGTAACTTAGATGTAATACTTTACTTGTAATAACTGCTATTTCCACTTTGTAACTTACTACATCTTACAACAGTATGGGAATTCGTGTTCCGGCAATTGGCACTATCAAATTCCTGCTAATATATAGTTTATAATATGGAAAACTGTAATTTATTATTTTATAGTTTTATACCTCTGTTTTACTATAGAAAAAGCTTTAGCCTGTAACTATTAACATACTTTGTTTCTTATACACCAACTGCAATTTACATTTGTTAGCATTTACTAGTAGGCTACTGTGTTAACTTATATTGTGACTCGTTCCATATCCATGCAGTTCTTTTGTATACCGGATCTACAGAAGACGAATAAATAAATAAATGTCTTATGCTAACGAGCTAACTGTTTCAAAAATCTCCCAAAGACTTACCCATTCAATTTGTCTCATAAGACTGGCACATTTTTTCCTTTCCTTATAATATGTTGCAGTAACACGTAGCTACTTAAACAATTTCATTGACTATAATCATGTTCCACTGATACTATAGTGTAGGACAATTTCGAAAATTTGTTCATAATACATTGTCCCAGTAAGTGGTGCCAGACACTAATCTTTTTGCTACCTGTGCTGCGATTTACAATATTTCTTTTAAGAGATAAGTGCGTAGCCTGTCAACGGTCCTATGCAGTTTGTTGAAGTCATCTGCAAAGTCATATGTAAATATTGGGAAGAACTAACTGTTCCACACATCCCTCTGCCATATCATACATTATGTAACGATTCGTCTTCGTTAGTGAATCACCATTTTTGTTGATATCCACTGTAAGATAGGCAGTTTTAGCCTGACTGTTTTATTGTTTGACTCTTTCTGTATAGAGTAGCTCCAGATCGAATGTATAAGATAAATGAGGTATAAAATAAATGTGTTTTGTTTCAGTACTCATGACCATGGTATTTCTTGATTTTTATCTCGACTGGATTCGCATATTACGCAGACCACCACGTCAACCAGAGGACGAGATACCTCTAGAGGATCTAATGTAAGCAGAAAACTAACAGCTCTCAATAAGCACTAAGAGTTATGTACTACTTGAATCAAATTAACTATTTCTAGATTCGTGTGTAGTTAGTAGTACATTTCGTTTAATGTCAGATAAAAACAACAGTTTTTTTCACAGTCATTTTTGTGTGATTCCTGCACATACACGAAACCTTGGAGACTCAGTTGTATTTCTTTAATACACTGTCATAAGATAATCAATTTAACTGATTTATCGGTGGTATTTTCCTTCTAAACGTTTGAAATAAGATACAAGCGCGGTGGAGAATATATGATATTCAAAGATTTCATTTATACCTATGGTCTAAGTTTTGCAATTGTCTACTTTACTCCAAACATTATCGTTATGCTCCGTAATATCTTTCGTATCTATTTTACCTATCTGACACAGTTTTTTTTTCAAAGCACTATTTATAGATCTATGGAACTTTTTTAAGGTTTCAGAATATAAGGAAACGCAGAACATCCTGTATGTTTCTCATAGTTTCTGCCCAGTCTACTGCTCGGCTCACGTTTATAACTCCGTAGTAACACTAAGTATTCGAAAAGTATGGTAGGTGTCTTCAGTTCAGTATGCATATGAGGAGAAATATCATTCAGAGTCAACATCGAACTTGAGCAATTTAAGGAAACCTCGGAAATCCTAAATTGGTATTTGCGCTTCACTAATCTAACTGCATATCCAGGTGTACAATTACTGGAACAGTCTCCTTCAGTCAACTAAAAAGCAGTTTTCAGCCACACCTATGACTCTATAGTGATTCCCATGGCAACAGGAGAAGCCAACTTTTTACTTTTTTCTGTGTCAAGTTACCACTCCCTTACTACAAGTATATCAAAATTAAAGTTCTCATATGAAGTCAGCAAACCTCAGAGGGCCACTTTGAAAGGTGTGTTGCTGGTCAATACTTAGTGCTTTAAAAAGGAAAAAAGCAAAGTAATTAGTAATACTTGAAATCCCCAATTTAGGTTAAGTTTTTAAGATTCTACTTATCATTATTTATCTTCATGATTCCTCTTTGTTGCCAAGTTCAGCTCAGCTGTCTCGTAGGATGATTTCTGCTGCAAAGAGGATTTCCATGTTTCTCACATTTTCAAGTATTAACTGAACTAAATAGTTTCATGACACCCTCTTGACTCTACAGTTATCATTTATTATCGTTTCCATCAGATAATATACACAAAATCTTTATTGCAATTCAAATCAATCCCATATTCGTTGTTATTCACGTGTGCTGAACAAATTCTGCACATACTACTGCTCAACAAAGATTCTATAACAGGGTGTCCCAGGAGGAATAGTCAATTTTCAGGGATAAGACAGAAACTATCATCTGAAGCAAACTAGTCTAGTAAACATGGTTTCTAAAATACATACCTTAAGAGCTATGAGCACATATTCATCTTCGATACTGTGAAACAAATGTCTGTTACTGCAAGTTCTCTGTTTTCTATATTTTGAGAGGAGGCAGAATGGACATACAAAGTTGTCCAGTGTACATGGGTCTGAAATGCATACCTTAAGGGCTATGAGCACTTCTCCTTCTACTGAACAAATGCTCATAGCTCTTAAGGAATGCACTTTAGAGTCAATATTTACTGGTAATTTTTTCTTGTCTTCACACGTTTTTCCGTCTTCACGGTAAAGAAGCTGAGGAAACGCTCATAGCTCTTAAACGAACGGTTTTCAGACTTTTTGCGCTGAAATCCTTTTGAAATACTAAATATTTTACAGTGCCCTAAATTAAGCAAATTCTGGTTTTATATTCTCTCTTTAATTATAATTCTTTAATGAAAATCATACAAAAATTGGTACAGTACACACAAGTGACTTCTACAACAATATACAAAACAATAGACAATAATATAATACATAAGTTACCACTGTACTGATTCCACCGTTAGCTGATGAAGTGATTTCCAGTTAAAGGGAGGTATAAATTTCTTTTTATTTTTCAAGGACTGTTTAATGTGAAGGTTGATAGAAGAGAGTTGAAGACGTATGTCAGGTCCAGCATCATGTCTACTCCTGTATTTTTTTTCGTCTCCATATGCTGAGAACCCTATGCTAAGACTCCTATTTCACACAAGTACGAATACCAGGGCACTGGGCATTCCGGTAGGAGTGTTGCTGACGTTAGCATCAGGACTTTCTTATCTGTGGTGTCATATTGTGGCAGAGACAATTGTGCATGCTATATTTCGCTGCCAGCAGCGTCAGCACTTTCCTGTCATTCCGGAAAGTACATCCTAAGGCCAAGGAGGGAGGAAGGAGGAGTAACCCACGTCACGCCCACACTCTGCCACCCTACTTGACAAGCATATGTGATAAGGTATCTGAACTGCTGAAAATTTTGCCAACTGTGTTTACAGTACTGACTCCCAAATATTGGTTTAACCACTTAGCCTATAACCATGTGTGAGACACTTGGTCCAGTATTCAGGCCAAATGTGATACTCATAAGTTGGCCCATGGTACATCGGTCAGGCGAAATGTAAACTGCATGGATCTGGCCTGTGGTACTTCAGTCAGGTAAAGTTTACATGAGGAACAAAAAACGTAGAGAAACAATGTGAGACTGCAAGAGACATGTAGTTCCATTACAAGTACCCATATGTTTTGAACGATATAACGCCCTTGAAGACTATTTACTGCTTCCTGTTGTTGCTCTTTCTAAGAGTGCTAATTATGTGAATTGTGAGCATTTTCTGGAATTAGATATGAATGGTGTTGATTTATATTATAATGTAGTGATTGATAATAACTTTTTGTGGTATTTCTAACATAGTTATTACATGAGCTTCTCATTACATTTAAAATATTTCACAGAATTAAACCGGCAGAATCTGTCACATGTACCTACATTCCGTAAGCCTTGTGCAATTGGTACAACTTTGGACCAATTTTCTGGGCCACTGAATGACTCAAAAACCTAGCAGTAATATTTGTATTTTTCACCTGAGCTGTTGGGACATAAATCGTAGGTTACGGCTGGCACACCAGTCCCGTTAGTAAATTTCGTTTCAAGCTGCAAATCATTCCCCATAGAATACTGTAATTAATTGGAAGCATATTTCTCTATCAATAATTGAAACCAAACATTTCTTATAATATATAAATAACGAATTAGGATTCGTATTTGTTGAAAATGATTTTTATCTTAAATACTATTCCACAAACCCTGAATACGTCAAACAAAATCAATTCTTGTTTCCCATTACAGTTGCTTCTGTCACCAGGAGATGGCTGCTATTGTAGAAGATGAGAGCTCCTATCACTAGTACATGACTACACTGTAGAAAACGAGCAACATTCCATCCTTGTACCAAAATTTCTTTGAGAGTGTTACTGCTACCAAGAGATGGCTGCTCTGTAGAAACGTGGGTAGTTCGATCTTTGAACCATGAGTAGCTCTCACTGCCAGCATCAGGTGGCTCCACTGTTAGGAAAACACAAGAGTCATAAATTAATTATTTTCCTCATGTAAGGTGATGAAAATTTCTAAAATGTATACAAAATACGTAGGAAGCACAAATAATGTGATGTTTGAACCGATTATTATCCAAGGCATACCTGAGGGTAAGCACAAGAAACAACAATGTAAGTAATGTGAAGCCATAATATACATATTGCAAAAATACATCAAAGTCCGCAGTGCAAAAGGAAGTGTCAAGTTAATTCCACTTGTACACATATTAGCCAAATTAGTGACCGAAATTCTAAAGTATTTTCTGCAATGCTAGATTTCCATGCCTAATAACTGTTGGCATTTTAGAGAGTATGCCAAACAATCTGATATAAACTTAACCTGACCGGGCTAATAACTGCAGAAAAATACGTGTTAGCGAAATTCCTACGCTACCCAGGCGTGCATGGAAGCAAATTCACCATCTGAATGGAACTAATTATGCCTACTGTTGATGCAAGTCATAACACGCCCTCAAATTAACTATTTAAACCTTTAATTTGTTTTGAGATATCATTGTAGGAGGAAGAAATATAATGTGTTGTGTTATTCACTGGGGAAAAAAAACATAATCGATGCTACTGATTGCCCACTATCGCTGTTATTAGAAATGACACTGGCCTTCTGAAGGGTATGTAAAATAAGGGCAGCTTGCTGTCAGAACTACGGTTGCTAGGCTATTTAAAAGGTTCATAGACTGTATTATTCTCCACAGATATTATGCCCTTACATTATGGCACAATATACTAGAAAACATTGGATACTGTAACGTTCACATGGTAGCAATATTTACGTAAAGCATGTATTCAATCAGTGCAACTGCACTTGTGGGAAACTGTGGCTCGTGAAAATAATACACACACACACACACACACACACACACACACACACACAGATTTGTCTTCTTAGGGAAAGAAGGAGTAAGGTGATTTATTACGGAACAATCTACAAACACGTGACCAAAGATGGTAGCGGTAAGAGATATAACATTTCCAGAGGCAATGTAAAAGCCAATATCTACATCTACATTTACATCCACACTCCGCAAACCACCTACGGTGTGTGGCGGACGGTAGTTCGAGTACATCCATCGGTTCTCCCTTCTATTCCAGTCTCGTATTGTTCGTGGAAAGAAAGATTGTCGGTATGCCTCTGTGTGGGCTCTAATCTCTCTGATATTGTCCTCATGGTCTCTTCGCGAGATATACATAGGAGGGAGCAATATACTGTTTGAATCCTCGGTGAAGGTATGTTCTCGAAACTTAAACAAAAGCCCGTACCCAGCTACTGAGTGTCTCTCTTGCAGAGTCTTCCACTGGAGTTTATCTATCATCTCCGTAACGCTTTCGCGATTACTAAATGATCCTGTTACGATGCGCACTGCTCTACGTTGGATATTCTCTATCTCTTCTATCAACCCTATCTGGTACGGATCCCACACCGGTGAGCAGTATTGAAGCATTGGGCGAACAAGTGTACTGTAACCTACTTCCTTTGTTTCCGGATTGCATTTCCTTAGGATTCTTCCAATGAATCTCGGTCTGTCATCTGCTTTACCGACGATTTAATTTTACATGGTCATTCCATTTTAAATCACTCCTAATGCCCACTCTCAGATAATTTATGGAATTAACTGCTTCCACTTGCTGAGCTACTATATTGTAGCTAAATGATAAAGGATCTTTCTTTCTACGTATTCGCAGCACATTCCCTGCACCATGCGTCAATTCGTTGCAGATCCTCCTGGATTTCAGTACAATTTTCCATTGTTACAACCTCTCGATATACCTCAGCATCATCCGCAAAAAGCCTCAGTGAACTTCCGATGTTATCCACAAGGTTATTGATGTATATTGTGAATAGCAACGGTCCTACGACACTTCCCTGCGGCACACCTGATATCACTCTTACTTTTGAAGACTTATCTCCATTGAGAATGAAATGCTGCGTTCTGTTATCTAGGAACTCTTCAATTTAATCACACAATTGGTCTGATAGTCCATATGCTCTTACTTTGATCATTAAACGACTTTGGGGAACTGTATCAAACGCCTTGTGGAAGTCAAGAAACATGGCATCTACCTGGAAACCCGTGCCTATGGCCCTCTGAGTCTCATAGACGAATAGCGCGAACTGGGTTTCAGACGATCGTCTTTTACGAAACCCATGCTGATTCTTACAGAGCAGATTTATAGTCTCCAGAAAATTCATTATACTCGAACATAATACGTGTTCCAAAATTCGACAACTGATCGATGTTAGAGATATAGGTCTATATATCTCGAAAATAAATAAAAGTACTCGCCACTTATGGCGAGACGTCTCTCACACTCTGCAAGAACAATGAAGCACCAAAAATTAAAAACTGCTACATTTAAACTATTTGTGTTACTCGTTAAAATGCATGCTTATCATAATATAAGCAAGACCTCCACGAAAGTTCGATTTCACGCACCTTGAAAGCATAATTTGGCATGGAGTACACTCAATGCCTAACGCAAGACATTGAACGACCAACCTCCATTGCTATAACTCCTAAACAAATATCGCAACACCAATAGATGTTATTCTCTTAAAAACTCAGATATATGTAGGTAGATGTGGAAGATGGGATGCTCAAAATTTAGGAGGTCATAAGCGGGAATGACGTTAAGGATGCTAACAGTCTATGACGCTGCCTGAGCTGAAATATACAAGTAACACAAGGCCCTCAACCACATCGTTCGCCGGCCGAAGTGGCAGAGCGGTTCTAGGCGCTACAGTCTGGAACCGTGCGACCGCTACGGTCGCAGGTTCGAATCCTGCCTCGAGCATGGATGTATGTGATGTCCTTAGGTTAGTTAGGTTTAAGTAGTTCTAAGTTCTAGGGAACTGATGACCTCAGATGTTAAGTCCCATAGTGCTCAGAGCCATTTGAACCACATCGTTCATGTTCGGACCTCCAATATGCAAAGCTTAAACAAAGTATTTCGATGTACGGTACCTCAGGACAGCATGACTGCCAGTTTGCAGAGACGGAAGTATCATCGCTGTAATACACAGAAAACAGAGACAAAATAAGGTGATTACATCAGGAATAGCGACGAGGAATTATCAATAACTGTCGACGTGATGTAACTATATTCCACAACAGTGTAGTCAGAAAGAAAGATATAACTCGTTATGTACCTGATCAGTTTTGCAGAGTAATCAAATACATAATGCATTCTGTAGTTGCCGCGCGTAGTGGCCGTGCAGTTTGAGGCGCCATGTTATGGATTGCGCGGCCCTTTCTGCTGGAGGACCGAGTCCTCCCTCGGGCATGGGTATGTGTGTTGTTCTTAGCGTAAGTTAGTTTTAGTTAGTGAAAGTCTAGGGACCGATGACCTCAGCAGTTTGGTGCCTTAGGAGTTCACACATATTTGAACATTTTCTGTGGTAGCATCCAGGCTGGTAATACCACATTCTTTAGCCAAGGAAGACGTAAAATGTTTCCTGTATTCACATGTCTTGATACTTCATAATATATGTAAGGTAGCTACCAATAACGTTACACTGCGTTTGTGATTTGGCATATATAATACATTATATAAGTTTTACTCTACATCTGGAGGTCATCCATGCTAAACGGTCTAGCATAACTGTCTTATACTACACAACATGACCCCAAGTGTTGCTGTATATGCAAGATGTCATGTCGAATCAAACAATACACTGCACCTAGGATAAACTTTATAGAACTACCGAGGCTGGCTGGTTCCATTAATGTAGATTTATGGTTTAGTTTAGTGAGGTAGAATTTTATATGATCCCACATCCACTTTTCATAAATTAATATGATGTCCTAGCATATTCCAGAAAAAATGGCGGCGAGTAATAATGGTACAGGATACTTTAACGGTAAATTTGTGTGTTCCAAATCGTGATAGACAGAGCATGCGGCTCATGGCATTGTCGAGAAAACCTTTTCTCCCTCCATTCCCCACCTCCACCACCAGTTTTAATCTGGAACTTCTGCCAGAGGCACAGTAGCTTATTACAGTTCATCTTCTAACAGGACAATGGAATCACAGCATTCAAGTGTAGGAGACACATCAACAGATTGGGTGCTCGATTATAATGAGTGTAAACAGCTATTATTGACAGAGTGTAAATTATCATACAAATGAGAGCATCATCAAACTTCCTGGCAGGTTAAAGCTGTTTTTATCTGCCAGGATGTTTCATATCAGTGCACGCCCCTCTGCAGAGGGCAAATTTCATTCTGAGAGCATCATCATTCACCATCTGTCGTCCAGTTTTCATCTGCTGCAAACAATGTGACTGTAGCAGTTAGGTGGAACTGCAACGATGTTAGTGATCAACAATAAGTCGATACTACTGAAAAAGTGCTCTCAAGCCATAGGTTTCGATATCCAATACATCATAAAGTTCGCATGGATGGCTATATATATATATATATATATATATATATATATATATATATATATATATACTACTGGCCATTAAAATTGCTACACCAAGAAGAAATGCAGATGATAAACGGGTATTCATTGGACAAATATACTATACTAGAACTGACATGTGATTAGATTTTCGCCCAATTTGGGTGCATAGATCCTGACAAATCAGTTCCCAGAACAACCACATCTGGCCGTAATAACGGCCTTGATCCGCCTGGGCATTGAGTCAAAAACAGCTTGGATGGCGTGTACAGGTACAGCTGCCCATGCAGCTTCAACACGATACCACAGTTCATCAAGAGTAGTGACTGGCATATTGAGACGAGCCAGTTGCTCAGCCACCATTGACCAGACGTTTTCAATTGGACAGAGATCTGGGGAATGTGCTGGCCAGGGCATCAGTCGAACATTTCCTGTATCCAGAAACGCCTGTACAGGACCTGCAACGTGCGGTCCTGCATTATCCTGCTGAAATGTAGGGTTTCGCAGGGATCGAATGAAGGGTAGAGCCACAGGTCGTAACATATCCACTGTAAGTGCCTTCAGTGCGAACAAGAGGTGACCGAGACGTGTAACCAATGGCACCCCATACCATCACGCGGGGTGATACGGCAGTATGACGATGACAAGCATTAAAATCGATATAGGGATTAGTGAACACAGGGTTGTCGCAGCGAGATTGAATATTGTAATCCCCAAATCCTCCAAAATAAGCAAAAAATATACTTATTCAAAAAAGCAGATAAAAATTCACTTAAGACGCCTTCCTGAGAGATAATCTCCACTCATTGCAAATTAACGATGTAGATGTAGACCAGATGTGGCTTTAATTCAAAGAAATAGTTACGGCAGCAATTGAGATATTTATACCAAATAAATTAACAAACAACCGAGCTGATTCTCCTTGGTACACAAAACGGGTTAGAACACTGTTGCAGAAACAACGAAACAAACATGGCAGATTCAAACTGACGCAAAATCCCCAAGATTGGCGAACTTTTACAGAAGCTCGAAATTCAGCGCCGCCTTCAATGCAAGATGCTTGCAACAGTTTCCTCATCGAAACTTTGTCTCGAAACCTGGCAGAAAATCCAAAGAGATACTGGTCGTATGTGAAGTATGTTAGCGGCAAGAAACAATCAATGCCTTCTCTGCGCGATAGCAATGGAGATACTATCGAAGACAGTGCTTCCAAGGCAGAGTTACTAAAAAACTTAAACTAAAACTAAAAAACTAAAAATCTTAGAACTAGTTAAACCTAACTAACCTAAGGACATCACACACATCCATGCCCGAGGCAGGATTCGAACCTGCGACCGTAGCGGTCTCGCGGTTCCAGACTGGAACGCCCAGAACCGCACGGCCACTTCGGCCGGCACAGCCTTCCGAAATACTTTCACAAAAGAAGGCGAAATTAATATTCCAGAATTCGAATCGAGAACAGCTGCCAACATGAGTACCGTAGAAATAAATATCCTCGGTGTAGTGAAGCAACTTAAATCACTTAATAAAAGCAAGTCTTCTGGTCCAGACTGTATACCAGTCAGGTTCCTTTCGGAGTATGCCGATGCTTTAACTCAATACTTAATAATCATATACAACCGTTCACTCGACGAAAGATCCGAACCCAAAGACTGGAAAGTTACACAGGTCACACCAACATTCTAGGAAGTTAGCAGGAGTAATCCGCTAAATTACAGACCCATGCAGCTGGATTTTGGAACATATATTGTGTTCGAACATTATGAATTACCTCGAAGAAAACTGTCTATTGGCACACAGTCAACATAGGTTTAGAAAACATCGTTCCTGTGAAACACAACTAACTCTTTATTCACATGAAGTGTTGAGTGCTATTGACATACGATTTCAGATCGATTCCGTATTTCTGGATTTCCGGAAGGCTTTTGACACTGTACCACACAAGCGGCTCGTTGTGAAATTGCGTTATGGAATATCGTCTCAGTCATTTGACTGGATTTATGATTTCCTGTCAGAGAGGTCATAGTTCGTAGTAATTGGCTTAAAGTCATTGAGTAAAACAGAAATGATATCTTGCGTTCCCCAAGGTAGTTTTAACAAGCCCTTTGCTGTTCCTTATCTATACAAACGAATTGGGAGACAATTTGAGCAGCCGTCTTAGGTTGTTTGCAGATTACACTGTCGTTTATCGACTAATAAAGTCATCAGATGATCAATACAAATTGCTAAACGATTTAGAAAAGATATCTGAATGGTGCGAAAAGTGGCAGTTGACCCTAAATATTGAAAAGTGTGAGGTCATCCACATGAGTGCTAATAGGAATTCGTTGAACTTCGGTTACCCGATAAATCAGTCTAATCTAAAAACCGTAAATTCAACTAAATACCTAGGTATTACAATTACAAACAACTTAAATTGGAAGGAACACATAGAAAATGTTGTGGGGAAGGCTAACCAAAGAATGCGTTTTATTGACAGTACGCTTGGAAAATGTAACAGATCTACCGAAGAGACTGCCTAAACTACGCTTGTCTGTCTTTCAGAATACTGCTACGCGGTGTGGGCTCCTTACCATATAGGACTGACGGAGTACATCGAAAAAGTTCAAAGAAGAGCAGCACGTTTTGTATTATCGCGAAATATGGCAGACAGTATCACAGAAATGATACAGTATTTGGGTTGGACATCATTGAAAGAGAAGCGTTTTTCGTTGCGACGGAATCTTCTCACGAAATTCCAATGACCAACTTTCTCCTTCGAATGCGAAATTTTTTTGTTGACTCCGACCTACATAGGGAGAAACGATCACCACGATAAAATAAGGGTAATCGCAACTAGTACAGAAAGACATATGTATTTGTTCTTTCCGTGCGCTTTACGAGATTGGAACAATAGAGAATTGTGAAGGTGGTTCGTGAACCCTCTGCCAGACACTTAAATGCGATTTGCAGAGTATCCGTGTAGATGTAAAAGTAGATGTAGAATGATACTGACCTAGCCTCATGTGTACTATATTTAGGCCACACTGATCTCTGCATGATTCCAGCTAAACTGAATTGAGGGATCTGTTCTGGAACACACACACACAGACACACACACACACGCGCACACACACACACACGCACACACACACACACACACACACACACACACACGACCATTTCACCACAAATTTATGTTTTTTGTTTTTGTTTAAACAGACATCACATTTTATTCCATATGAAATCAATAACATGAGAAATCACAATAATAATGGCGTTGGTTGCGTCACAAAAAAGCAGTTGGATCCGAAGAATTGGAATGCGAAGTTGACACACGAAATGAACAAAACACGTCTCTATTACACTTCCCACAATTCAAGAGTGACCTGAATGTTGCTGGTTATCACAATATGATTGTCATACTATGATCAACAAACACTGTACTTCCTTATTGCTATGTACATTGTTAGTACGTGACCTAGGAAACATATGGATGTCCAATCACTCACAATAAAAATAAGGACACGGTTTACTCATACATGCTTTACTGAACTTTTGAACAGCACTAAAATCTACATAATGGTAACGAAATACCCACAACCACTGGCCACAGTAAATAAAATTAATGGCTGTGAAAGTATCGCACAGAGGGATACATGCTACTTGAACAAGTTATACGTGAATTACATAATGCTGCATGCTACATACAGGACATGTAATTGAAAATCTTAAACCACTGTAAACAGCTGATGGTGCAATGCATACATAAATGTACAATAGTACCAACAAAGCAAACATAGCTCTTCTCTGTAATACACAAAATGTATGCTGAAGTGCAATCACATTTGTGACAGTCCAAATGCTACAACTCATGTTCGAAGAAATCGCCATTTGCTTCGCAACACCACTGTGCATGCTTCATCGAGGATCCACTCACAGGTGTCAGTGTTTGTGGATACAGGCTTTCATGGTGGCCATTGTTTTTGGGAGCTGAAGATACACCACATCTTTCCCAAATCCCCAGAGAAAAAAGTCCATAGGTGTGAGGTCCAGCAACCATGTTGGAAATACCTGAATGAAACCATCCCATTCAATCCATCAATGTGACGATTGTTGATACAACATTATTTGATGCAAATGAAGGGGTAGGTCTTCCATCACTCCAGCTAAGTTAAATCTCAAGAACTGCTAATACTGTTGCCCATGAAGAGTGCCAGTGAAATATGAGCCAAAGATGTGGCATCCCACAATACCACACCTTGCATTGGCACTCGGTTGACATTGATGTTCAGCCTGGTGAATCTGGTGTGAGTTTTCTGATGATCAGTAGCGCATATTGTGTAAGTTGACATTTCCATGGTTTGTAAACATGTGGTCATCGGTAAACTGTATCTTACGCATAAAATAATGGCCTCACCACAGAACCCACTGACAATATTGCAGGGGATTGTGAAAGCCATTGCCATGAGGCCTTGATGTAGTGCCATGTGATAATGGTGTATCTGTGCTGGATACACATCATACTAATCTGAAGATTCCCATCTGTCTCTCCATTTCACAACTATCACAATTACACAACTGCGGAGGCGAAGGGTTGTTCTGGACAGTGTAATGGGGCAGCATACACCAGTCAGTACTGTTCGGTAGTCTGTACGTAGATAAATACACACGCACGAAGGACACCGTGATGCTATATCAAAGTTTGTGGCAAGAATGACTATTATTACTTTCGGCCCTCGTCATAACAGTGAAAGTAAGAATATATACATCAACCACATCATAATTAAAAACAACGTGAGGGAAGTGCAATAGCAGCGGGTGTATTTCATTTCACGAATTGACTTTGAGTTCCAGTCTGTTGCGGTGTAATTGATGTATTGCAATGCAAATAATGCCATTATAATTGTGATTTCTGATGTTATTGGTTGCGTGTGGACTAATGTGGGGTGTTCATTAAAAAAAGGCACAACTTTGTATTGAAACCGATATTTGCACACGGTTTAGAATGTCTCATATTTACTTCCTGTGAAAGCCGTTTGCTAATATCTATTGTGGTTCCAGAGATAGTATTGGCAGTGGAAAGTTCAGATGGGACTAGCTGTATACTGCCTTCATTGACCTCAGGTTCTCTACCTCAAATTGTTACATTTTTGAAGACTCTTATACAGGGTGTTTCCATAAGAGTGTTCAAAATTGAACGATGTGAGGTAGGGCACCTTAGGTCAGAGAAGCCGGTTTAAAGAGGTATGCCAGTAAACTTGTCTACCGCTTTGTCTGATATTACTGTTTTCCAGCTTATTTGCAACTAACATGCATACAAGTTAACACATAATGTGCTCTATATTTACATGTACATTCTTTATTTCCTACAAGGAAACAAAGAGGACGAGCCTGATTACTAGCAAGTCACGATACAGGTTTTGTTTTATTTTACTTGTCCATAAGGTGGCTATCTTGTATCGTATTTACATTTTCCCGTGACAGAATGTGCTATGAATCAACGACAGATCCATTCATTACTCAGTGCTGTTCAGAGACATACAGTACGATATGATGGCGCAGTGCTGGTACAGTTTCACAGAGGTCACTGACATGCTCCTTGTTTATGGGTAAGTGTGTTGCAATTCTCTCGCTGCTGAAAGGCTCTACAGGCAGTGATTTCCTAACAGGCGTCATCTGTCACGATGGGTGCTTGTTTGAGTGTGGATGTCTGCAACCTTCTCAATGATGTATATCGTGGTCGCTGGATTGGAAGGGGAGATCCTATTCCATGGCATGCGAAATCACCTGACATTTTGTAAAATACAGTACAGATGGTACATTAATTGTTTCAGTGATGGTATTTGCAACTAACTGTAAGTAATGCAAATAAGAAAGTACACAGTAATGTGATGTTATTCCTATTATGTCCTTAAGCTGGCTACGGCCGGGTTCCCTACCTCAAATTGTTCAAATGTGTGAAATCTTATCGGACCTAACTGCTAAGGTCTTCAGTCCCTAAGCTTACACACTACTTAACCTAAATTATCCTATGGACAAACACACACACCCATGCCCGCGGGAGGACTCGAACCTCCGCCGGGACCAGCCGCACAATCTATGACTGCAGGGCTGTAGACCGCTCACCTATCAGATTGTTCAGTGGAGCCTCCTCCTCTATGCCTTGTTAAATTTTTGCATGCTCTTACAGAAACACCCGTATGTACACACACACACACACACACACACACACACACTGCACACACACATATCCCAAGATGGTTACATGACAATTATCGATCGATAACATTCGATGAGCATCTTTGGTTGTAGGTTTTAAATTTCTCTGCGCATAAGGCATAATAATCTTTCTCACCTTTGTAATAGGAAGCAACACATCTACCGATAACGTTGCATACTTTTCAGGAGCTTCAGAAAGTCAGCCCCACACTTACCTGCTTAGCATAATAATTTAGATATTTCATATTTTTCTGCAATTATAAGCCTGGTCAGGTTAGTTTTACGACATCTAATCGTTAGGCATACTTCCTAAAATGTCAACTGTTATTAGGCATGGAAATCTAGCATTGCAGTACATACTTGAGATTTTCGAACACAAATTTGGCGAATATGTGTATATGTGGAAGCTAACTTGCACTTTCTTTGAAACTGCAGATGGACTTGCATTTTTGAAATATGTATATAATGACGTCACATTACTTGATTTTAGGCTTACATTGTTGTTTTATGTGCTTGCCATGTGCTGGATAATCGGTGTAAACAACGCACTGTTTGCGCTGCCTACGTTCTTTGCATACATTTTAGAATTTCTCAAGATCTAAGATGTTGAAAATTGTTAGTTTACGGCTCTTTTGCATTACTTAACAGTGTTGCCATCTGATGGTGATACTGCAAACTACCCATAATTCAAAGATTGGACTACCCACATTTCTACAGCGCGAACATCCATTAGTGGCAGTAATCACTTCAAACAAATTGTGGTACAAAGATCGAAGTCCAGTGCCTTACTACTTGGGAACAGGAAAAGAACAGAGACGGTGTGGAAAATTGTCGATATCCTTCAGAAACCCTGCAGCAAAAAGCATCAGTGACGTTGTTTTGAACAGTGATTCTATGCTTGGATCTGACGTCATTTCGAAAAAAGTATTCATGAAATTCATTTGGCACATCTTCTAGCTTCTGCAATTTTGGTATAAAGGCATTATCAACCCATAAATTCAGTTCAGGTCTTCAGGAAAATACGTCTCAAAAGGTGCATGCAGTACATAGAGGTTCTGGTCTCTGCATGACGCAATGCCTGAACTACAGTTAACTTTTTCCTAGTGATACCGCTCTGTTGTTTTATCGGAAATTTCCTTGGCACCATATATAGAAATATCGATATACTTCTTCCAGTCGATATTATTTATTTCAAACAACTGTTAACGGTGCTAAAAATATCATAACTTGCATGATCATTTGCAGCAGTGCACTGATATATAAGTTGTCTTAGACAGAATGTTTGTATGGATATAGTACAGTTGTCAGCAAGATGACCAGTTCAACATCATCAGGCGATATGTCCATTTGCAAGACGGATTTGTAGTGTGGCATTCCAGCAATTACTTATTCTTTGACGTAACTTGCGACATCGTTAATTCGACGAAAACAGTGTCGTTAGGAAATGCCACTGTAGAAAACTACTTTGCAGATTTTTAAACGAGTATATTCTGAGTTTTGTCTGCCACATAAGTTTCATTAAATTCTCAGCGATATTGTGCACTTCGCTCACTTGGGCAGTACAATAGCTGACCAAATACGATTCCTCCGTGACTTCTTCACTCATAATTTGAATCACGCACTTCATACTTTTTTGACGTCTCAATAATTGTTCCTTCTTAACGTAAAAAAAATTCTTCATTCTTGACAATGCAGTCGGGCTGTACAGTTTCTAAATTCCGCTGAATGTTAACAACTACGATGGAAATATTTGGAAGTAGCTTGCTACGTAGCATGCAGAGTGGTGAGCCGTTAGAATCAACAAATTCGAGATTGTTGTAAAATTCTGCACACTTTCTTGTTTTCATCTTAAGTGATTTGTTATGTACCTTACTGCTTGAAGACATGGAGCTTGAAGTCGTTACATCACTTTCGTAAATTTCTTAGTCTTAGTCGGAAATCTTCATGGGATATGTTCCAGATGCTCCATCTTTGAACATCGTTGCTGTCTTTTAGAAACAACAGTTTCATTTTATTTTATGACAAACCTGAAATAATATCGGCCGAGAGAAATGAATTTTACAAGGACAGTGAATAAGAAACATGGAGTGAATATAATGCTGCCCGAGAGTGATCCATGAATTCGCCATGGCGAATTGAATTGTGTGCTCTAAGCTGAAACTTGAGTTGGAACTGTACTTGGTGCTGTTCGGTGCAGGTTTATGAGTATATAGCCCTGTGCATTGAAGCATAGTCAGTAAAGTCACGATATTCTTTGAGGCGATTCGACTTGTTTTTGGATGAAAGAGAGGTAGATAAATCACAGTGGAATGTTCGTGGCATGTGTAAATGAAACAGATGAAACAGAAGAGGGGGGAGGGGGGGCAGAGGAGGGAGAAAGTGTAAGCGCGCGGCCACTACATGCATGTGTAGAGATGTGTTTTGAGTCACCACATACCTTGTTGTTTCCTTTAAATTCTTTTGTTTGTGGTTTTTGTTTGTAGCATTATTGTAGATTTATTGTGCTGCTTGTCACCATATTTTCAGATATTAGGCACTTAGATGAAAAGTAACTTTCATAAAATCAACATCGATACGATATTTGTGACAGTTGTTTTCTACAGTATGTATGACAACACTTAGTTATGTACCGAGCGAGGTAGCGCAGTGGTTAGACACTGGACTCGCATTCGGGAGGACGACGGTTCAATCCCGCGTCCGGCCATCCTGATTTAGGTTTTCCGTGATTTCCCTAAATCGCTCCAGGCAAATGCCGGGATGGTTCCTTTCAAAGGGCACGGCTGACTTCCTTCCCTGTCCTTCCCTAATCTGATGAGACCGATGACCTCGCTGTCTGGTCTCCTTCCCCAAAACAACCCCCCCCACCCAACCTAGTTAAGTTGATATTATCTTGGCACAGAGGCCCTGTGGAGACACAGAGCTCCACGGAGCACACTTATAGTTCACTATACTTTGTTGCTTCGGATGATCTTTCCACTCATATCCCTGGATATTGATCATCCCTTCTGAGACATCCTAAGTAAAGAGAGCCTAGCGAGAATAAGCATAAGACACTGAGTGACTCGTATTTAAAATATTTTCCTTGCTAAATTGCAGATATATTAACTATTTTGTATTAAATTAGCAGTATTTAAGTTCTGATCTGAATCTTTATATACCAGTAATTTTATATCCCTGCTATCTATTGAAATGACTAATCCGATTTCATTGGTAATAATGTCAACCGTTTTGCTATGGAAAAAAAGGAAATTTTTTAAATTACCGGAACGTCACAGTTTTTAAATGCTTCAGTATTCAACAGTATGAGTTACAAATGTATTACGACAGACAAAATTTCCAAAAGAACGAAATACAATGACAATAAACAACTCATACAACATTTTCATGCATTCTTATCATTTGAGTGCAGGTACAACACTAAAGTGCGTTATTTGTTGATACATATGTTAACTCAACTCAAATTATCTTCTACTAACAAGCAAAGAGGTTCTGACATTCTCCGTCATACATGTGATATATGTGAATCAGTCTGTTTGTTGAAATGATGTATCGAGCTATATACTAAAAATGGGTGAGAGCCATTGTTCAATTTCATTACACATGTGTTGAAAAGTGTTTGTTTATTGATTGCTGTTTGGCGAAAACTTTTCTTATATCGATCGATGTTCTGAAATGTGTTCTACAATAACTGCTTTTGGTACTGAGTTGAAAGATAGGGAACTTCATTTGTGTACTTATAATGACA
Organism: Schistocerca americana; assembly: GCF_021461395.2. Taxonomy (NCBI): domain Eukaryota; kingdom Metazoa; phylum Arthropoda; class Insecta; order Orthoptera; family Acrididae; genus Schistocerca; species Schistocerca americana. The sequence continues at coordinate 1,366,371 of NW_025726082.1, read as the reverse complement.
GAAGATTGTGTAGAAGACACCTTGACGAACTAAAATTATTTCTAGGAAAGTGCCTGATACTGTTTTATGAGAGCACCTAACTGAAACCAGTAACGCTATTACATAATCAGTTGGTTTACTGATGACTGTTATGTTGCAAGCGAGGTAATAGACTCCACAAATATTACGATTCAGTCTAAATTTATGTTCTAGACATCTACCCTCATTTGTGTACTGATTAAATTTTTCAATTTATGCCTATCAGCACTGCATTTATGATAAGGCAGTAGACTATTTTTTGAACTAATGGTCTTCTTTTTGTAAATATGATGCAAAACCACATTTCCGTATTCCCATAATTTATTTTGGTTCCAAATTCTGTTACTTAATTTTACAATATACCATATTATATCTGGTGTTGTGTAAATGTACCTATAGTTCTTGTATCACTCCTGTTTAAAAACTGTATATATGTTTTCACTGTTACCAGTAACTGCACTTCCAGGTTTTGAACTTCATTAAAATCTATGTTAATGACTTTGTTTTTATTTGTATATTTGCTTTCAGAGTAGGTCAGTTAACAGAGTGGAATGACTGGTCTTGAAAATCAAATTCAGAAAGTGTGAAGAATCTTTATGATCGTCAGCAAAGTAGTCAACAGAAGCTATACAGGAACAATAGTCAGTTATTTCCATGATTCCTAATAGCTATTCAACAATACTGATTACTTATGAAAAGTTGCCAAAACTCCAGAAGTTATTGATATGCATATTTGTTATTATTACATTTTGGAAACACATTGGGAAACTGACATTACACAGATATTTTCTATATATCAAAAACTAAAATTTTAAATAAGGGAATAAAGCTTGAAATTATCATTGCTAGTAATTTGGAGTCACTACATAGTATAAATTCAGTGCTGGCTAACGTTTTCGATACCTGATGAAACCGATGTCAGCATTTGGTGTTGGTTTTGTGATTTCTCGCATATTATTGACTGAAAATGTCGAATAACAGATGTGACATTAATATCAGTGGGGGTAGTTGGAGGCTAGCCAACTTGCCATATAGTAACATGTAAAAAAAAATCATAAAACTATCTACCTCTGTATTTCTTTTTCATTCCAGATTATTGGCCGAAGAAAAAGGAGAATTGCCACTGGAAGAAGACTAATCGATGAAGCTCCGATTCACTTATTCATTCTACATGGGCTTAATAACGAAACTGAGTACTATTTTCTGTATTAGTATATATCGTCCACAATGTAATGCCATATTTTTATAATAAAAGCCATATGGGTGCCTAGAAACGTTTCAGACTTCACCAGTCACATACAGCTGTGTGGACTGCTATGATGACATTCACTGGGTCACAAGATGTTACCAGACATGCAAATAAACGCCCTTTGTGTCCAGCCAGGCAATGTATCCGAGTGTAAACGATCTCTACACAAAAGAACTGAGACTGCTCGCATTACTAAGGAACTCTTTGTCATGCCGTGTTGGTGTACCGCAGTTTTTCGATCTCGATCTGCGTGCTTTCGCTGTTACAGTTTACATAATAATTTAGCTACACAATGGCTGAGATGAGGACTTTGCTACATGTGTGTTCTTGCAGCCTGTTAACCAGTGATAAAATGAGTTTTACTGGACTCAAATGGGTTTTACTTTGAATAAGGCTACCAAAATGAGCATATCTGACAAATATGCAAATTAGCTGCAGAAGTCTTATTCCTGTCGTGACAGATCTCGAGCACTACACCGTCTACCGTCGAGCGGGAACACGGCTGCCGCACAGTACCTGCTATGGTCGGTGGTGAAACTGCGTAAGGATATGGTTCAAATGGCTCTGAGCACTATGGGACTCAACTGCTGAGGTCATTAGTCCCCTAGAACTTAGAACTAGTTAAACCTAACGACATCACAAACATCCATGCCCGAGGCAGGATTCGAACCTGCGACCGTAGCGGTCTCGCGGTTCCAGACTGCAGCGCCTTTAACCGCACGGCCACTTCGGCCGGCGCGTAAGGATATGGTTTAGTTTCGAAAAGTAGTGGCATACTATCATACCACCACAAATAATAATATGAGCAGTCTCCTTTTATTTGTGTCTACTTAGTTAATTGCAGGCACTGCACCTCACAATTACAGACGTGTTTCCTGTTGCAATGAGGCTACAGAGAGAGTCTTAAGTATCAGCCGTGTACAAGTGTGCGGTCCACGTGTCCTGGCATTATGTCAGTGAGATTACGAAAGCGTTACATGTGCTCAGGTCCGCTGCTACAATTTTTTGACGACTTGTCACCGTCAGAGAAGTACTAAACCCAACATCTGCTCCTAACTGAGAGCCGCCTTCGAAATATAGAACATACAGCTGCGAATAGGTGCTGCACCTCACGTACGTTAGTTGTCTGCAGTAACACGGAGGAAGACGATATGATTCAGCTGACATTGTCGTGTCCAGCCTTGAATTAATAAAGGAAGGAGAAGGTAAAATAAAGGAATAACCTGATTAACTGATTTTAGTTACTGAGTTGCCTGAATTCTTTCGGGACCTTCCGTATAAGAATTAATTTGCGTTGCGGTTAGAGTGGCATTCGACACTGAAGTCATTATAGAGGGAGAAATAGAACAGGTAGGCTAAAGTATGGCTTTGAACTCCGTCTCGCCATCAATTAATTCCGTATTCAGCTGAACCGTATTAGGAAATTCGCATTTAGTCTAAATTTAGATGGGGGTATGATTATTAGAATTATTAGAACCGTGTTGTTCCTAAAAGAGCTTGATTGTCTTGATGATTTGAAGATGTAATAGAAAATAAAAGTTCTCTCTCTCTGAAGGAATCAACACCAACTGAGTGGTTACTGAGAATTCTGATTATTCAGGAAGGTTGCCTGAGATGATTTCGATAAACAGCAGATTTGGTGAGACTGCCACATTTTGGTGTTGCGCAATACACCTAGTCAGGTCTCAGCACGAAACACAGAATCACTAAAACCGAATCACTTTTCTCTCAGCGTAACATTTCTATTGTTTAACATTGTTATATGGTGCTAGGCATGTGTGCATGTGCAGCACAAGATTACATTTGTATTGTTGTGGATGATTAGCGGATTACAAGGAAATAAGACGGTCGTATCTTGGGCTAACATATGGCCTGCTCCTCTTGAATGGCAGCTAAAGGGTCATAGAGCTTGTTATCCCTTTGAGAGGATGTGTCACAATCAACGTTTATCCTCACTCAGATGACACTGTAGACAGGTTTCAAAATTAACCTAAGATATTAGCGAACAGCCTGGTAATCTGAAACTGTACGTCACAAACTACCCTCATCACGCCGGCCCAGTATGGGTAACATACATTTCTTACACCAACAGAATTCGAACCAGTTACTTACAGTTCGTCACCCATGAAGAACTGCACAAATATGAGAACAAATTTTGCAAACAACGTTAGGGGATGTGAAGTCGTACCTGTAGCGGAAAGGTGTGTCCTCGAATATCATGATAAAATTCCACTCAAGCCGCCTGCGAGATAAATGCTGGTGATGCCACAACAGAAACAAACTTGAATACCGAAAACAACCACAGGCTAGATGTTCGATTTGTTGCTCGATTAAAGACATTGATGTGCATGTCTGGAAACATAATAGCGCGTTTCAGAAACACCCAAAGTGTTGCACAGACACTACTCGTTGTTTAATGATTTAACGTTCTTTCAGAGACGAAACTGACCCAAATAATAAACTTTTACATTTTGTTGGATCATTCCTGAAGTCTATAAACAAGGTGTGGGACAGTTTCTCAAATTGAAAGTACTGCTCTCATGTGAGAAGGAGATATTAGAAAACTTGTCACACTCAACTTTAACGTTTTCGCACGCATGTTAATAAACAGTGAAATAAGGAATTAGTTGCTCAAAAATGTCGTACGTCACCAAAAACTAAAAAGTTGAGAGGAGCTAAAGAAAACCCACGGCCGTTTTTAAAACAGTGCTACACACTGCGCTGAATTAGCAGTCCACATCCTCTTGGAGAGACATGAAAAATGTTCTTACCCCCTCCCCAACCTCCCTTTGCCCATTGCTTCCCATATATCTAGTCTCAATATTCCTGATTCTTATTCTCAGTAATGAAAGAAATCCTTGCATGATGTTTATTCTGAACTCCATGTGTATGATATACTAGTGTGAGTTGGCAACTATATTCTTTTGTAGCAGACCAGTGCATGTAGTAATAAAGACCAACACTACATGTCAGATAATATATTGTATTCTCAAGCCAAAGGTGTCAGCTGTCACACAGCTCACAGGTTCAAGGGAAACGCACATCACCGCTAAGGAAATACAAGGAACGTGGTGGGATTGATGTGTGAAACGAGATTGCTGTGTCTTGTAGGTTGAACAGGTGAGTGCTCAGCAGCAGTTACTAAAGCCCAATGGTCAATATCCTGGTGATAAGAAATCGGCTGGATAAGTTTTTCTTCAACTTGGAGGAAGGAAAAGACATAAACCAACAGGACTGTGGTCACAAATCACAGTGTTTCTCAAACCAATCGTCGACGTTATGACAAATTTACTTTGAGGACACACCAGTAGCAATTTTCAGTGCCCACAGTGCCTTCTACATCTCTGAATAGTATTAGGTATGTTTTGACCCTGCAACTGTTACGATATCAAATAATAGAAACTTGAAACTAAATGGTTTCCATCACAGTGTTACAGCCATTACTATTTTCTCTAACTAGTGGCTTGTAATACATGTTATTACCAATATGTTCATACAGGTGACTGCACACTGGATGTGCTCCCTAGAAGCAATCTGTGTAGTGGACACAAGCACTCAAATAAAATCACAAGAATGGCTACTACTCTCGAACAGATACGACCTCATCTGGGACAGAGAGCGAATTCCTTCGAAGCATACTTGATGCTATAATGTCCTCAATAATAACAATACAACAAGCTATATGAATAAAGAAAGCCTCTTCTGCTATCACCACGGAAATAATAACTAGCTGTGGCATAATATCGTAAAGACTTAAGTCTTTTTTACTGCTCTCAGGATCATGCCATACTCCATCCATTGATAACTCAGAAAATACTGTGCTCCGAGTGGCTGAGAAGCTATATAAGTAACTGGATTTTATAGAGTGCAGTCAGTGAAACATGTAAAAAGAAAAGAAGAATTGCATATGGAAGCAAACTCGGTAAAAAATCTGTTCTCAATTGAAAATAAAATTATATTGAGTCACAGAGTCACTACTCAGAACATATTTCCAGCAGTAATGCCCCAAATTCGCAATGTATTTGTCCTTTACACCTCAGTGAATTACTTGACACCAAAATAAAATATATTTTTCCAGTGCAACCATATTTAACACGCAGACACAGAAAGTATAATAAAATGCGCGTATACACAACCAAGCAGTAAGCAGGCCAGGAGACATTTCAGGCTAAACGATCTGTTTTATAATTGCAGAGGAAAAAGATAATGAGAAGTCTCTGTGGTCTAATGGTGGGTCGCACAAGTGTTTTGAGAACAGACTCCTTCGTGGACTGATTGTATTTTCTTAATATCCTAACAATGGACTGAAGTCTTCAGCCTGCGTCTCCCACCCTAATGTTTCTGTCAGAACCAACACTCTGTTACCCGATCACATTTGTTAAAAGGATTGGATCAAATAGCCTTCCGCCGAACCAAGCAAATCATTAAAACACCGTTTGTAGGAAGACACATGACAGAGCACCTGCTGTAGTTACAGATGACCAATATATGAAACTATGCTAAGAGAAGCACGTGCTGATCAAATCGAAGCAGTCGCCACAGCTTCCGAATTACACAAATATAACTGTATTAAAAGAAGTCCACAGTTAAAAAACAGATTTAAGGAAAGACCCATTATTAATAAAAAGGAACCCAGTCTGCAGAAATCAGTAACAAATCCCATAAGGCAGTAATAAGTGGAGATCGCTTAGGAGCCCGATCACCAAAGACCGAAGATAAATTCAAAGTCATAATAATACTTATTTTATGGTCAGTGGAGCTGGGACACTTTATAATAAAGAAATAAAAATAAATGTCAGCATGTGACGGCCCAGCAGCGCATATACTTTTCGCTACCATTCATGAAAGTGCTTTCAAAACTGCTCGTTTTGGGGTATAAGTCGTGGTCATGGCATATCAGAAATAACGCCTTCTTCATATCCTAGCATGGCGCCATTTCCTTTGTGTGCTATGGACACACTAGATGGGAACCAAAGATTTATGCCAATTTTTTTTCAACAAATAAAGCGTTTATATGTATATCACTCACTGACCTTAACTTTCACTGTGCACAGCAGAAGCGCGAACGATACCGCTGACAATGCAGAACTCAGCTGTTGTTACATACATATCTCACGTCGCAGTTTATCTCCTGTATTGCCACCCCATCTCCACGACGGCGTTGCAAATCTCTTCTTCCTGTTGCCAGTAAGCGAGTCTTACCGGTGTTCTCTTATTTTATGTTAACCGAATGATGAACACACACTGCTGAACCAAAGACGCAAACGCAATTTCTGTCTCGAAAATAAGAAATGAAACGAAGAAGCTACCATTGCTGTAAGGGATCGAGTGTTGATTTTGTAACGGTGGATAATTTAGCCAACATTTAAAATTTAGAAAACATTAACTTATTTATTTACCTATTTTGTGTTTTTTCTTCCTTAGTTAAAAGGTCCCCACGTTTCCTAATCAAATCAGAAATCCATCCATGCATTGTGAAAAGGAGAGCCGTTACGTTCTACATGTAGGGACATACTCTGCATGTCAACGGCACACAGTTTCCCTGTGTAATGGAAGTTCGCTCACAGAGCACAGCAGACCAATACACATTCGTCTCTGCTGCGTGATGCGCCCACTGTGTTGCCCCGTGATCGCCTGCTGATATGTCAGCTCGCCACACGTGTATAGCATAGAAATTAGATAGTACACGTGCATCAGCTGCCATCGTTCTGTTGTATAATGTAATCAAAAACAGAAATAAGCCAAAAAGAGAGGTACGTTGCTGGATGAAAGAAATGTTTACCTGATAACTGCGAAGTGGAAACAGACTAATGCATGGTACAACATTTATGACTCTGGGAGCTACTATGAGAAACTTTACTCATATGTCATTATCTAGTTGCGAGCTCTTGATTTCAACAATCGAACCGATCTAAAGAGAATGGATACCTGATTTAGTTTTGGCATCTGCATTTCTTCACAAATAATTTTCCATACATCTTTAACTGTGGTGCTGAACTTTTTTTGGGTTCCACAGTACTTCTTTCCACTTCTACTACTGTATATGAGCTACACATCTTTCAGTGTTCATCATTGTGTGGAAGAAATGCTTGGGCAGTTGTCTGCACTGAACGAACAGAGTCCAGTACATTACCATTTCCGCAGTATACTGGTATTTTACTGCCACACTTTGGATCACGCGTCAACAGCTCGATCGCATCAATACTCGCGTGGCAAAATGGTATCCATTGCATGTGTCTAAGAACCGAACCTTGCGGTGTGTGTAGTGGATTTGCGGCTCTGTTATGGCAGTTTCATAGTACTGCAGTAGTGTTTGTTGCTATGTTTGTTAGTGGACTAGAGGTAAAAGTTAATTTGCGAGTGAAGTTTGATATAGCGGTCAAATTGTAGTTTGTGTCGCTGATGTAGATCTGTATTTGCTGTGTTTCTAAGAAACATATTTCATTTGCCACACACAATTTATATTTATAAAGTAACTTCGAAACTACATCACGTAGCTGAAGATGACTCTGCACCAGGCGTATCTTTTACGTCGTCCAGTAAAAACAACAGCAACAACTGTGTTAAAAGTTAACGTTAGTAGTAGATCAAGGCTGGTGTCACCCCACTCTGCACTGTTGCCAAATTTATCGACGATGGCGGCGATGGATGTGACAATGTCGCAATGGCGTCATGGTGGGAAGTTCAAATTTTGGCGGGAAAATAGGTCAATTGGGTTACCTCCACTAACATAACCCCCTGCTCCTGTCTCCTCTCCTCCCCAAGATAATAGCAAGAAGCTCAAATTGTGGCAGGAAAATAGGTCACTTGGGCTACATCCACTAACCTAAGAAAATGGCGGGAAAATAGGTCACTTGGGCTACCTAAACTAACCTAAGTCATCCAGCCACCACGTCTTCCATGGAATTGGTGGAAAAAGGACACAGCCTGCGATGGGCTGCTGGATAGGATGGACGCAAGTCTTTGCTTTGCATGCAGTGTTTATTTAAACAAATGGAGTTTTAACGGTCAGTAGCTCCATCCAGTCTGTTCAACATGAGGTCTGGAGTCAAACTGACCCAGTACACTGTACCACCGCCAGAGGGCACTTTCATCCCTCCTGTGTCTTAATCCAAGATGGAGCTCTGGGGAAAATGGTGGTAAAAGACTCACTCTGTGTCCAGCTGCTGGAGAGAAAAAAGTGTACTTCATTTATTTTCCGTGGGAAGCTGGAACAATTTATTTAGGAATGAATTTCCTGTAGTTTAATTATTATCCTGATACAAAACACTCGCAGTGATTTGCATGGGTTCACAATACATAGCCTACAGACTCGCAAACTGCTCGTAAATTACCAGATAATGCAGTACACTGATGTGCAAACACAAAAACAACTCACACATTGTCAAAATAATGCATGTTTAATGCTCTGCAAACACGCTCACTATTTGTAAACATTTGAAATAATGCATTCTACAACCTACTGACCTGCAAAATACTCGTAAATTACCGAAATGATGTGGTACACTGATCTACAGACAGACAAACAACTCGTTAAGTCGCGCAGTATGAGACGTCTTGACATGGTCTGCGCTGCTCCCTCCGACGGAGGTCGAGTCCTCCCTCAGGAATGTGTGTGTGTGTGTGTGTGTGTGTGTGTGTGTGTGTGTGTGTGTGTGTGTGTGTTGTCCTTAGCGTAAGTTAAAGTGAGATCATGTAGTGCGTAAGCTTAGGGACTGTTGACTCCAGCAGTTTGGTCCCATAAGACCTTACCATAAATTTCCAATTTTCCAACTCGCAAAATGTCAAAATAATGCACGTGAAACACTATGCGAACAGACTCAATATTTATAAATTGTCGAAATAATTTATTGTATAGACTACAGACAGGTTCATATAATAATGCAGTACACTGATGCACAGACACATTCACCACACATAAAATTGTCAACAAATAATGAATGTAAAACGCTATGCAAATACACTTGCAACGATTAAACAGCCGAAAATAATTTAGTGTACAAAATTAAAAGCTTTCGAAGCATCATTAAGAAATATAACCTCAACATATCAGCGAATTGTTCCCAAATCTCAAACTATGGCGGTGCTCACATGCCAGGTCGGCCTGCCCCACAAAGTGACGATGAGGCCGTCAGCTGCTGAGCCACATGCAAGTGTCCATTTGGGTCCCACAATGATGAGGTGGTGGCATCTCTTTCATTCTTGACACCTGAGAAATTTCTGTCGAAACACGTATTTACTTAGCCACTGTGGCTGACACATAGCCTTTGTACCCGCTGGTCCAGCGAGATGTTTGCAAAGCGGCTCACTCTTGCTTAAAGGATGTCAGTGTTATACTGACATCACATGTCTATGTAAATAACAACTGAGTCTCCCTCTGGACACGATATATAAATCTTTTGCAATGCTTTAAGAAGCTATTTACGAAAATATCGCAGAACAACACAGGTGCATTTTTCCTAGCGATCCTATCACGACAGCCTATCCATTACAAATCAATCTTCCTGTAATTCGTAATGTGTCACAGAAACAGTTAATGGGCGCTTTTGTTGTTGTAGGATCTTTCGTGATGTCTAAGCTCGTCTGCGTGGAAATTCTTGTCTTAACAGGACGTGTTTACGAAAATAGCCCAGAATAACATTGACTGCATCTTTCCTCAAGGTCCTAAAGAGGTACCCCGTCCATCACGTGTTACCCTTCCCGGAAACCGTAACGTCCTGCTTTCTACATATGTCTCAGATACGGTAAACACTCTCCCCGCTGAAAGCCTTCACCATATCCGTGCAAGACTGTGAAATCACCGTTAATGATGTCTTTTGAATGAATGGAGCATTCTGATTCACTCTTACTGAATTTACCCGCCAAATTTCTGATGCTGCCAATGTGGGAGCACTGTCCGCTATTTTTATCTGCAGACGAGACTTCTCAAGACCCATAGTAGACCTGAGTTAGTGTTCAAGTGTGGATTCGCTGTGCATTATATCCAGAGAGATTGTGGGATGCGTATCCACAATATGCCACGTCCGGGATGGGGTTTGAAGGTGGGTCCGCTATACATAATGCCAGAGCGATGTTCAGAGGTGGATCCATCATGCGTCACATATATGATAAGGCTCGAAGGTGGACCAACCACGCGTTACGTCTGAGATTGCGTTCTGTTTTCGAAGTTTGGTCCACCAGCGGGAAGACTTCTTCATGGTGGCCATCGGCGACACACACACAGACACAGGCACACAGAAAACAGAGTAAACGCGCTGCAGCTGTAGAATATATAGGTGGAGGTGACTGGGTGCATTCGAGTACAGTGCCATACTATTCCGCAAGACCAGAAAAATAGTTCATTTGCACTAGGTGTTGGCATCTGCACTACATTTACAAGCAATTTTTGAACACGGAACGAGAAGTGATGTCTTGGTCCCATGGGTAGAAGTGACATAAAACCGATAGAATTACGAAAAATTACGGAAAATACGTATAAATTGAGGGAAAATATACCAGAAAGCAGGTAAATTGAGAAAGTGCTTGCGTGTCTTCTGGTTGGCGCAGAAAAAGTCTTGTACATGGAAACGAGTATGCGGCAGCAAGAGGAAAACGAGAAAACGTTCTCAGGAAGCATCGGTAACCAGAGAAACAGTCATCTTTTTCCGTCGTGGCACATTCTATTGTATGTTTATCGAGGTAATAGTGATACACACGAGCAAACTGCTGTCTTTGATGCTTTCCTGGGAAAACAGAGAACCATCTGCCTCCAAACTTACTTGCATCTGCGTTAAAGGGTGACAGAAAATGGATGGAGTGATCGGTTGAGATGGAGATGTAACGAGGTACGATTTAATGGTAGACTGAGAGTGCATTATAGACAGAGAGGGAGATGTTGTTGTAGGTCATTTGACCATTATTTCCCATTGTTCTGTCAGGATGCATCAGTTGTGTGACACAGTCTGCTTTCGACTAGTATACAACCGCATGTTCTGTTTGTGACTTAGAGCACTGTCTGCTTGCGATTGTTAACAGCAAACCTCCCGGCCATCAGACGACCTCCATCTCATGTGTGATGAAACATGACCATCTCGTTTCGACACATTCCTCTAAACGAACAAAGGTTTATGTGACGTACTCCATCCTCCTGTCACATCTTGGATATAAAATCGAGACTTCAGTTTCATAACTAAGATGATTGTAAGTTAGCGACAGGTGTTTGTGAGGTACTGCAATCCTCATGTATACATCTGCTTGACAGATTGTCTGTTTACAGAGTTAGTGGTGCCGTGAGGTCTAATTTCACATGCCAAACACCACTGCAATGCGTTTATCTGCTTTCTTGTAAGAGGTATTCTCCATCACTAACGATCATAATCTGTAGGACTGATGCAATCGTAGCACAAATTCTGAACCGTGATCGGATGTGAACAGTGGACGCTACACACCTCTGGAAAGCTATATTCTGCATGTATCACACATAATCGATGTTTTATGGAATTTACAATTTGTAACCACAGTTTATCGTAGATAAACCTTGACGAAGGATGTATGTCACCGGTGGAAATATATTCTAACATTGAAATATTATCAGTATTGCATTCCACATGACTAATAGGTCGGAAACTGCAGGAATCTAACATTATAGCCAGTTTTAAGTGCAGAATCGTGGAGCCCTAGGACTGCATGTGTTTATGTTCTCTGTTACCAGGCGCTAGAACAATACTTTAGAATTGATAGCGTAGTTGATTTACGTAAAATGCTTCGAACGCCATCAGTCTGAAGCACCATTATGCATAAAAACCACCCGTTACTTGTTCTTCTTAACTGTCTGCTATTACATCACAACGCTTTCATATGTACTACTATACACTAATAAGGGGTACTAACCTTTCGACATACGCACATCTGGAGAAATGTTGTGCACTTGGATGGGTGCAGAATAGCAGTTACAGATTCGGTAGGCTTCATTATTTCACGAGACGCTGAATGTACAAGTATACTTCTGTTCAGCTCCAGACTAAATGCTCCCGCATCTCGTGGTCGTGCGGTAGCGTTCGCGCTTCCCACGCCCGGGTTCCCGGGTTCGATTCCCGGCGGGGTCAGGGATTTTATCTGCCTCGTGATGGCTGGGTGTTGTGTGCTGTCCTTAGGTTAGTTAGGTTTAAGTAGTTCTAAGTTCTAGGGGACTGATGACCATAGATGTTAAGTCCCATAGTGCTCAGAGCCAAGCCAGACTAAATCAGACTATAGTGCAGAGCGGGCTGGTCACAGACAATGCGAGGAGATGTTTCAGTCTCTGACTTTATCCTAAGAATGCGAGAATGCCCTGTGACTCCCATCTGCATAGAGAAAGATCATAAATTACGTACTATGCTCGAAGCGCTAAGTGCTAGTACTATGTAGATCGCTGTCTGGTATACTTTGATGTATTAGTTCGAGAATTAACAATGAATAGATGTACTGCACAGTCACCTATCTACATTCGCAGTGGTACTCGCAAAGTAGAGGAGGAGCGGTTTAGCGATGATACAGAATCTGGGAAGCATGGTGCCTCGTCATTGGACGATGTTGAATTTACGGTAAAATGTCTAAAATTGTTGGCACAATCAACTGTGATGCTTATTATTACAGTACATCAACGGTGTCTTTTCCATCCTATCTGTTCACCAGTACACTATTGATTACCACATAATGACTGACTGATATCGCTTGTTTGAAATGTAGAAAGACTCTTTGTGGAGGGGCAACAGCCGGCCGGAGTGGCCGAGCGGTTCTAGGCGCTTCAGTCTGGAACCACGCGTCCGCTACGGTCGCAGGTTCGAATCCTGCCTCGGGCATGGATGTGTGTGATGTCCTTAGGTTAGTAAGGTTTCAGTAGTTCTGAGTTCTAGGGGACTGATGACCTCAGATGTTAAGTCCCATTGTGCTCAGAGCCATTTGAACCATTTTTTGAGGGGCAACACTTTCTGGGTATGGCTAGCACCAAAATAGCGACAGCGCACGTGACTGCAATATGAGGAATCACTCGAAACACAGCACAGAGCCACTAACTATCCTGTCACTGTGACAGATGACTTTAAATATAGAGGCCGTCAGTCATCTTCAGATATCAGTTTGGAAACGCTCCTCAACGCCGCAAAACGCTTCCACTTTCCTTACTTTGTGACTGTTTTTTATTTAAAATCATCCAGAGTGTGTGTGCGTTGTGGTAGCAGTAGCAACAACTTGATTTACACCATGCGATGTCTAATTTTCTGTGAGAGGCACTGGATCGGAACGTGTTAATGTCAGTTTAGAAACTGACAAAGACCTCGGAGTCGTGGCGGAAAAATCAAAACGTATTGTAGTGTAAAAAACGTATTGCTGCAGAAAAAACAATGTTTCAAACAACAACACAGGGAACCTCTCTTCCGACTCATAGTATAGTCTGTGGGATGGGGTCATTCTCCTTCAGTACGGTTGTTGAAACTTTACACAGGTCTGTGCAATGATCAATCCCGTGTATTTAATAGGACCGCTGCATGTTCTCGATGCCGGCACTCATACAGTATTTGTTTTCAAAATGGTTCAAATGGCTCTGAGCACTGTGGGACTTAACATCTGAGGTCATCAGTCCCCTAGAACTTAGAACGACTTAAACCTATCTAACCTAATGACATCACACACATCCATGCCCGAGGCAGGATTCGAACCTGCGGCCGTAGAGGCCGCGCGGTTCCAGACTAAAGCGCCTAGAATCGCTCGGCCAGAGCGGCGGCATTTGTTTACAATGCATCGGAAGAGAGAGGTTCGGTAAAAAACGTATCGATTTCTCTATCAGATTAAGTTAGCGGAGCTTTTATAGTTCGTAATTTTTCTCTGTTGGATGGTATAGAATAACGATGATAGAATGTTGGAGTGATAGATGTGAATGGACCCAGAAGGATGCGGATTTCCTTTGGATTGCCGTACCAGTGTGACGTTGAGTCTTCCTAATTTTCCCAATAAGAGACACCCCCATAACTCTTTGTACTGTCTTTTGTACTACTTCGTGTTGCAAGAGTGGGCTTCGTTTGGCACTGACCTTATACATCCTACACGATTGGCAGAGCAACGACAACATGTTCCAGTTTCCTCCCACGGATCAAAACACACTTCTGTCACGCTAACTCAGCTTAGCTTGTCTCTACACAGATTGTAGAACGTGGTAGACACACAGGGTGGTTATAATTAAAATTAAGTTTTCAAAATGCTGTAGAAGTAACACCACTGGTGAAAATGACGTCAAATTGCAACGGAATATTATCGGAGAAGCGGGAAAAGTATGTCAGGAGAAAAAAATAGTGTGAAAATTGATCATTAGATGGCTCTGTATGTGTCAGAATATGTAAATGAAAACACTTGTCATGTACACGCCCCATTGAAGTTGGTATAAACACGCCGGGTACACGACTTTTCCTCCTGTCGCGTCTGCGACGTTTGCCATGACTGTCTCGATGCAGGATCGCGCTCTGCTTGTAAAGCTGTATTACAAGAATGATGACTGTGTACACGTCGCTCTGGAGAAGTTCCGGACACTGAAGGGTTTGAAAAAAAGGCGTTGGTCTGATGACTGCCGTTGGTCTGGAGAAAATGATTCAGAAATTCTAACAGATGGGTTCTTTTGGTCTGAAACCTGGTGGAGGGAGGAAACGAATTGATTCGACGTCAGTGGAAGCAGTGGCGACAGCAATGCAGGAGGACACGAGTAGTGATATGCAAGCATGTAGTGCACGGAGAATTGTCGAACACTGGACACCCCCTTCAGCACTGTGCGTATAATCCTATGAAACATTATTACCCATGTACACGAGTTGCTCCCTGTTGACCTGCCAGCAAGAGAGACCTTCGCTTTAGAATTTCTTGCTCGCATGGAAATGGAAATGGACACGTCAATATGTGACATTCCCTCGTTTGATGTACCAGTTTGTAACATCCCGCCTGCGGAATGACAAACCCAAACTTATAACGTACTGGACCCCTTGGACTGTCTGGTATGGTAAGCGGCAGATTTATAGAGGTGCATGGCAAGTCCTCTTTGTGACCTACCTGCACGGTGGCAGAGTAGTCAGCCTCCTCACTTTCTCGACCTGTAATCCTACCTGCCCTTGCCTGCGGTTCATCCCCTCATACGTTATTCGGCACCCTCTGACTCTGGACTTATCATGTACGTAGAACTAAGGTATGGAGAGGAATGTCGATGCTACTAAATAATGCTACGCAGCTCTGATAAAAGCAGTTATGTTCTAGAGACACGTTGGCCTTAAATTCTTTTGATACAATTTATTACAAAATTAATTGTAAAATCGTAGTTTACACGTCAGAATCCAGCCAAATAGTGATCAGACGGGTATGGCCCACTAAGTGGGTTCAAGACCACTGTCGGTTACTGACTGCATTTGGTTGTTGTCTCAATTAGGCTAATCCCAGTTGTAATCATATTAATATAATTCACTCAGCTGACATGTGGATCTCTTAATGCACAAGGCCAGGATCTTGTATTACCGGATGCCACGGAACTCAGTCTTTACTTACACTTGATACCCCAAATAAAAATAAGCATGATCATAACCAACTGGTCATAATGATCATTGGCGAAAAACAAAAACACAGCTGCAGCAGCAGGAGTGAGCACAGCAGCTGACTTACTGTTTTCAGTGACTGTCATGCTGTACGCATTAAGCTTTGCTCAAGTACCTATTTGCGTCTGTGCCTCAGTAGTTGTCGCATTTTAAGATAAACATTCATTCACAGGCAAAATAACTTCACCACCTACATGAGCGTTACTTTGTCACGGTCTTATTCAGATTTAGCCAAAAAGCAAAGCTTACTTTGTAATCTAGCGGGGGCGCAAATGCTGGCCATCCGTACTGGTCCCTGGTCGAACATCAAGTCCTCAAGAATGGCGTGCTGTGCGCCCTTCACCCCCACTAAACCACTTGTGACAGCCACCACCATCTTTTCCCTTAAAACAGACACATTTTACCTTATACTTTCCCTGCTGCTTTCTACTCATATACACTTTTGATTTACACTCTTCTGCCAATTTTACTCTGCCCTCTGCTCTAATTTAAGTTTTTTTCAAACGAACTAATTTTTTACGCTTCAGCAGCCTCTTGCCGGACGAAGTGGCCGTGCGGTTAAAGGCGCTGCAGTCTGGAACCGCAAGACCGCTAAGGTCGCAGGTTCGAATCCTGCCTCGGGCATGGATGTTTGTGATGTCCTTAGGTTAGTTAGGTTTAACTAGTTCTAAGTTCTAGGGGACTAATGACCTCAGCAGTTGAGTCCCATACTGCTCAGAACCATTTGAACCATTCAGCAGCCTCCGGTCGGGCCAGTCCACCTTCTCCATACCTAAAGGGCGTCCGCCTGTGGATACTGTGTCGTATTTCTAAGCTACCCCTGGTTTCCCATGTCCTTCCGCTTTCACGTTCTTGCAAGTCACCGTGCGGGCCAACCGCTCCCGACTAGGCTCTTATCGTAACCCTTCGACACACTAACCCCGCTCTGGCCGGCCGGCTGTCTGCTATCCCGCTGCATTCTAATCGGCGCTCGCTTGATTAAGAAGTCTACAACTTTAGTTTCATTGCCCGTACAACAACCGGGTTTCTTTCTGAGTCCACTTCATATCCTTAGCTATCGAATGAAGTTCCTTAAACTATTGCTTATCTTATGCGTAGTCATCCGTGCACAGCCCATTGCCATCTTTCAGTTACACAGAATTGTCGAATATGGACAACGGAAAATCCACACACAAATCAACCAGTACCACTTCATCCTGAAAAGGTCACTGTGTGGCGCGAGTTTACAGCATCATTTATAATAGGGCCATATTTTTTCGAAAAGGCCGGTGCTTCCGGTCCTGTTACCTGTACCGTCACTGTCAAGAGCTATGAGTGTCTTTTGCGCAACCACGTCATTCCAGCTCTCCAACAGCGTGGATGTGTGGATGGGATCATTTTTATGCAACATTGCGCAACTCCACACTTTGAAAATCCAGTTAAGGAGCTGCTGAAGAGCCATTTCTGAAATTCGAGAATCATCAGCCACCACTGCCCTACAGCCTGGGCATCCTCATCACACGATCTTATCAAACAAATTTCGGGCTTGAAGCCGGTCGTCGTTCAATACCTCGCACGATATTTCAACTGGGCACCTGCCAGGGATCTTCAGGTGAGCCTTCGCAGACTGGCGAAAACGTTCTTCTTGTTTTCTTTTTTTTCTTCATTGTATTGCAGTGGCCCATCGGAGCGGGCTGGCAGCAGCATATACGCTGCTCTTCAGCCGAAAGACATAAAACACACAATAGAATGCATTTAAAAATAACATAAGGAACAAAACATGGTGTACATAGATATAAAAAAGGGGGAAACATCATGGAAGACAAGAGACAAAAAGGGGCGACTGTAAAATGGAGCCACCCGGGATGGCCAAGGGGTACTAGGCGCTACAGTCTGGAACCGCGTGACCGCTACGGTCGCAGGTTCGAATCCTGCCACGGACATGGATGTGTGTGATGTCCTTAGGTTAGTTAGGTTTAAGTAGTTCTAAGTTCTAGGGGACTGATGACGTCAGAAGTTAAGTCCCATAGTGATCAGAGCCATTTGTATCATTTGTAAAATGGAGATAAAAATCGTAAAAAGTAGCGCACACACACAAAAAACACACACACACTGGGACAATTAAAACAACACAAGGCGAAGGATGACTGGAGCACAAAAGTATAGACAGACGGCGTAGCACACAACAATCACTGACAGGAAAACTATGTAGAAGTCCAGCACACAATTAATGTGTGTGAAATATTGTGGGACTTAACTACTAAGGTCATCAGTCCCTAAGCGTACACACTACTTAACCTAAATTATCCTAAGGACAAACACACACACCCATGCCTGAGGGAGGACTCGAACCTCCGCCGTGACCAGCCACACAGTCCATGACTGCAGCGCAGTTGACCGCTCGGCTTAACCCGCGCGGCACACAATTAAAATCACACCTCTCGACGCACAGGAGAACAGCACCAAACACAACACTACATTGTGCGTCACTCTGTTCTCTGCCCTCTCTTTCATGACTGAGCATGTCTCTATCCGAGTTCAGCACTTAATACTTTGTATCCTTGTTTGATGTGTTCTAATCGTCATCGTCTTGTGTTGGTGTTCTTCTGTTTTATTGTTGGGCGAGTGTTCTTGTTAGGTGTCTTGCATTTATAGTTGATTTTGTTGGTGTGATGGAAGCGGTTATGCACCTTTTAATTACTCTGGATGGATAGAATAGTAAATGCAACAGTTATTGTAACATACATGATAGTCCATGTACACATTTTGTCTCAGAAGGAATGGTCAGTATTCAGAGATATGACAGAAACGATCATTTGAAGCAAAAAAGTAAATATGGACATATGTCCTATTCCAAATGGTTTCTGAGATGAAACATTATTTAAAGTTACTTATGTATGTTTTTCTTGAATAACACCAAATTTGCAGCCTCGAGAGAAAACTTGTCATAGAACAAAATTAAACTACATTAAATTTCCTTTAAAAGGTTCCTATTCATTTTTTCTCAAGGGCTTTTAGGTTTCATGAAGAGAGCTAGACAGGTTTGAAATTCTTGCACAACGCGCATGCATTGAGGTGTAGGTAAGTCAGTTTGAGATAGTTTCTCAACCTGATAGACCAAGTGTCCTACATCACATTATTCATCTCGAATTCGCCTACACTACCAAGGTACGTTGTAAAAAATGACAATGTACTGAATAATAAAGAAAATAAGTAACAATGTATCTCGGAAACCATTCAAAAGAGTGCATATGTCCACATGAACTTTTTTACTTCAAGTGATCCTTCCTGTCATATCCCTGAGTGCTGACCATTCGTCCAGGGACAACTTATATGTTACGCTTAATTTTTTATTTATTCATTTAACCTGAACAAGTTAATGGCCTCAGGAGTCCTCTTACAGCAGACCAGAGTTTTGTATGTAATTACAAAACTTATTAAAATCACAGTTACTTTAATATTATATCTCTTCTTCTTCTCACTGCATGTAGAAGGCATTTGTCTGTTGCCCCCTCTTGGCTGAAACTGTTGATTTTCCTTGGGCTTCCTCAATATCTTCTGCCTAATGGGTAGTTTTGGTAATCTGTCGTCTTCCATTTTTTGCCACAATCCTTCCAGTTGTTTCTGCATTCTCTAACCTGCTCATTTAAGTTTTTCACTCTCAGTTGTTTTCTGATGTCTACATTCACTCAGCTACTCTTCTTAGCAATCTCATCTCTAGTGCTTGTATTCTGATGATAACAAGTATTTCTACTGTGTTGTCCAGAAAAGAACTTCATGGTTAGGGAGCAATATTTATTATGAGCAGTGTAGTGGATCAACAATAAGCTGTGCAAAATAATCAGTAAGTCTATGTTTCGTTTACGGTTTAATGAAGATTATCGCTTAAGTCAAGTGATGATTTACTTCCTTGGTTGGGACAACGGGATCAGCTACAATTTCTACTCTGTCTACTCTTCCCTAGATCACACAACCTTTTCCATAGAGCATCTGGTCTTTATGTTTTAGATTAACGTATTGGTATGTCTTAGTTATCGTTTCTCTCAGTTTGATTGATTCTGTTTGCTTTCTGCATGTAATCAGTTTTATTTTCAATGGTAGGAGGTAGCTTGTGAGTCCGATAGTCAGTGTCTCGGACATTCATGGACTGTTTTAGCTCTCCGTTAGCCAAGGTGCAGGTTTTCCATACAGGTTTACAGTCTTTTGAGGAGCATATTTATAATGTAACAAGGTTAGTTTGGTAATGATGTTGTGAGCTGATATTCCAGATACGAATTTCTGTGCTTGTTGATTTCGTGGCAAATATATGTATGGGGGCCTGACTATAGGCTGCGTTATGAGTAGGTGAAAGTTGAAATACTGTTGGATTTTAAGGAGAAACTACACACTTGAATTTCACAGTGAAGGAGCAGAATATTTATTATTTTCCTACCAATATTTGTATGTTCCTAAGTCGAATCAAATTTTGAATGGTCAGTTTTGAAACAGGCTATCCCACCTACTTCCAGAGGCCATTAGAAGACCCACATTAGGCAATTTCTTCATGGAATTGGATATTTACGAACAAATATTTATCTTGTCTGTCTTCATTGGTTTTGGATGTGAGTAGCATGGTCTGTAAAAAGTCAAAGTGTTTGCATACCACTACTACACCTCCTCATTTGTTACTCCTGTTATGTCTTAGGACAGTGGATTCTATATTTAGGAAACTGGACAGCACGATCGGCTAGAGCCAAGTGTCCACGTTCGTCAGAAGAGAGATAGGGATGTCGACATTCTGAAATATATGGTGGAGTTCGTCGAAATAAGTTGAAAGTGATTGCCAACTATGTTCAACAGTAACAATACCAACACGATGGTAGAAATACTGTCTGCATGAGGAGACAAGTTCGTAGCTTCTAAGGCACAGACCTTAGGGTTCATTTGCACCGCTTTTTTCCAGCCTTTATCCCCACCATTATCCTGTCATCCCTTATTCACACGCCACGTAGCCCAAATTCGAATACACATCATTCAAAATTACCATCTTTCAGCATTGAGTTCCACATATATTGTCGGGTTTGTCTTTGTAAGTTTCATAATCACTATGACTGAATCAGACCTTTTCGTTCTGATACAAATTTCACGGTTGTGGCTGTAGGTTTCGCGAACCACTACTTCCCACATACTACTCTGTAACGTCTGAGTATAGAATGTGGTGCGTGCGTAATTGTTCTCACTTTAAGGTTTTACAATGTGAAATTGCTATGTTAATAGCAAATGTTTTAATTTTATCAGTGTTCTTTCAGTGGTGCACAACAATATGTTACCCACATTGTCTTCGCCTAGAAGAATTACGAGCGATGTTTAGTGCCATTTTACCAAAATGTAAGAAGAAGGGAAATGCCGCTACCGTCAGCAGATAATTGACATGGCTTCTGGCTCATCATCAAACCTGAAGGGACATCTAAAATCAAAGCATCCTGCAGAACATCTGGAACAATTTGGGTCAGGAAGCCGACCAAGATCGCCATTAATCGATGGAGAAATTCGAGAACTCATTTCTCGTGAACTGCCCTCACCGACGTCTGCTTCCACCTCGGTGACGGTATTCTCCCAAAAAGGCAAATTGAGTCTCCGGCGCTATGCAGCCCATCAATGCCGTCTGGTTCTGTAGCAAGTACTGATCTATGTCCTTTGTGGCACCCTCACCTTCAACTGCTTTTCATTTACAACAAATAAGTAATTTTTTTGATATTATAAAGCCGTTCACATTAAGTAAATCTATGCTATTAGATGTACATCCTCTAAAAACGATTTCCAGCAAGACTTAAAAATTTTTCGGCTACCGGAAAAGCAGTCTGCCGTATGTCTGATACTAGGCGAGTGTAAGTAAGATTAGTCTGAGAAGAGTGGACTAAAGTCATACCTTTTAGAGTGCTCACAATTCGAAGACAGACAGATTGCTAAAAACATTTCAAACTGCGTAAAGTCTGTCATTCCAAATAAAATATCAACTGTAAAATCACTTCCATAAGAACAGAAAATGCGTCAAATACGAAATTAACTGCCATGCTTTTAAAACTTCCAAATAACCCTTGTTTTGCACATTCTTTAAACCCCACAGCACAAGGCGCAATTCAGAAGTTCATACAGAAACCAGTAGATGAGTTCAAATGAGTTTTTGCTTTTCCTAATGAGAAACCCTTTGCTATAAGCAAACTTGCTGAAATGCAAGGAAATTTGAGAAAATACCGACTAAAATTCAAACGTTATGTCCCACTCAAATGGAACTACTTCAAACGTTATGTCCCACTCAGATGGAACTTCTTCCGAAATGTTGAAAAGATTTACTTCAAATAAAGATCCCATAATTTATTTCCTCGTTATTTTAGGTCGAAAGTCGGATGACTTAATCGAAGAGGTGCCCTCGCAGAAAACAGTCTCAGTTTCAGTAATGAAAATCTTGCGAAGATTAATGGAATGGCAACTAAAACCTTTTAAAGACAAAAGTAAAGCATATCCTCAAGAAACAAAGTCATTGGTTGATAATTTGCTTAAAGGACTATCAGAGTGGTTTCATGTTATCTCCAGCAGCGAAATGGTTAGTCAGGCAACATTGCTGGACCCCTGATTCAAATGTAAGAATTTTCAAATGACAAAACATTTCAGGACTGCTACATGTGGGCTGTTACAGAAACGAAAGCTTTAGTTGTTCAATAAGAAAAACAGAGCTCCTGTCTGAACCGGTTAAAGCCGTCACACCTGAAACCTCTTCAAACTAGTAGGAGTTCAATGACACTATTAGTCAACTTCCAGCAAGTCCCAACCCAGAAAATGCAGCAGTTGTAGAATTAAACAAATATTTAGTGGAGGGATATTTGCCTAGAAACAGTGATCCCTCAAACTGGTCGGAAACAAATAAATTGTGGCCAGCGCTGTACCCGTTAATTCTAAAATTATTATGCATCACAGCAACATCAGTGGCCTGGAAACGATAATTTTCAAAAGCAGGACCGATATGGTCTGAGAAGAGAAAGAGATTCACATTGACTAAAATGGGTCAAATTTTATTCATAAATACCAATACTGATTAATTTTTTTTTTAACGGAACATACGTTTATAGTAATACTGACTGTAAATGATGACTACAGATACACTTCAATTACGGTTGTTATAATTCTTATATCATGTTTTTTCCAGGAAAAGTATCAAAATGTAACAAGAATCAGTCTTCATTCGTAAAATTTTTCCACTTGATGAAAAGTATTTAGGATTTTGTTGTATATTTATAACTTTTTTAGTAGACGAAATTTCAAACTTTTGTGTTGGAAAATCTGAAAATTACGAGGGACGCAACACAAAATTATTGCTCCTCTTCATATGTTAATAAGGTAGTGTACCTTCAGTTTACTTATTTTTGTGGGTGAATGTTTGAGTGGTGAGTCATGAAAAAGAACTAGATCATTCCCGTGAGTGACAAGTTATGATCCAGTCTCGGAAAAGAACAGCTTCGCCTGTCTCTATTATACATTGCTATACAAATTATCTACATTTTTCTACAATGCTCTGAACAAAAAGATAACTTTCCTAATTGCTATATTAAGGGAAGGGAATTGAGTGGGTCAGAAGCAAAAGGATATAACTGCACTTCTTGTAGTTTGAAGGAAACTGAAGTTAAAGTTCAGAAGCGTTCCGAATTATCTTGAGATTGCTAAATGTAATTTCAATTTTTTGTAGATATTTGACATAAAAATACTCCGTAACATTTTCTATCCACGTGTTGGAACAGCAGGTTAGTGTAAATGACCAGTTTTCTATCACAACTTGTAAAAGCCTGAATGCACTTGTGTCCCTTTGCTTTCAGAGTATTGTTAGTTAAGAAAAATGTAATTTATGTTTTCCCTAAAATGCTTTATTCTTGATTGTTTGTACCTAGACGAACTGTTGTCACCTCCCTTTGGTTACAGATGCAAAAGACTGCGTCGCTTTCAGTCGACAACAGCTGCACATAGGAACTACTTTCCTCAGAGTTCTATATAATGGAGTCAAAAATTCACTAAATTCCTATTTGGGGGATCGCATCACAATTGATAATATGACCCAACAGAGAACACTCAAAATTGTATGTGCAGAAGGAGAAAATGTAGATGACGACGCAAGTTCACTATCCAGCAAATCTTTCCCACACAACATCTAGTTTTATTATAAAGCTCTACTGACTGCTGATGTTACTACAACATAGGTACCTGTCTTTAGAGAGACACTTTCATGCAATCTCTCGAGGCTAACTCTGCACTGTACAGCAGCATCTGATGTGAAACGAGAGTAAATAACAAGAAGCAGCCTCGTGCAATTCATTGGTCACTCACATACCTAACTGAACATCACATAACCATGTTTTAACCAAAGGTTTCTCATTATTCATTGCGTAACTATTCGCCTAAGAGATACCTGTCTGAAAGTGTAAAAAAATTTATGAATTTTTGTAGTTGAGCATCAAATCACTTCTTATACCTGTAATGCAAGAGTTTATATACTGTTAGCCCTTGTGATAAAGCCACATTGACTGTGCAAAAAAAAAAAAAAAAAAAAAAAAAAAAAAAAAAAAAAAAAAAAAAAAAAAAAAAAAAACCCACTTAAAGAATGCAGAAGCATTTTATGAACTGAAAAGACTCTTTAAACATAATTTTCGAAAAGGATCAGTGACAGTTTTATTTTCTATTATCTTTCCACTACATACAAAAGCCGTCCGTACCTCAGATAACAAAACAATATTTAGTACGAGACAGCTATGAAGTTATGTTTAGGCGATCATGAACTTTTGTGATGGCGTTGCATTGCTCATATCTTACAAAGGAGTTACCAAGACACAGCGGAACAAAGTTAGCTGTTAGTTACCTCATTACTTAAAAAATAGGCAATAAGATTTATTTACGTATTTTGATGAAAACCATGGTGAAGTTATATCTTTGTCGTGATCTACAGTCTGTGTGTAATGACGTACTGCCTGAAAATTTTCAGATCATAATACCTCTTTCTCATGACAAAATATACAACTTATCAAAGCACTCATAATATCTCCTTAATCCCAAGGAGGAAACAGAACTAGGTCACTGAAGTATGTGATGACTGGCACTAAACTGCAGGAGCTAAGAATAAGTAGGAGAGCAACGGGAGTTCTATTAAAAATAGCTAACTCAGCATCCATCAAGACTTCTACATCTGGTGTCATATTACAGCTGATGCAATTATGAATGTCATATCAGTATCCACGGAATTCCCTCCTCCACTCCCATCTCCCCACCACCTCGATATGTATGTCATCATGTTCTTAGCCAATCACATGGGCGGAAGAGCACTGAAGAACTGAGGTTTCAGTCAATGGCGTGTAAGTTCGGTCCCCTGCCCACTTCTAAGGCTATTTTAATTTTTATAGTTCTATAGCATCAGTATTATCATTTGCAGTCTCCACTTTGTAGTGGCATGATCAGCATGAAATGCTGCCACCAACAGTGATCAGGTAGAAAGAAGAAGAATATCTGGAAGTACTTTGTCCATCCATCCCCAATTATTATTTTTATTATTGTTATTATTAATATGTGCTTCTGTGTGTGTTATTATTGCCACAAACGAGGATGCAAAAGTGTTCCATAATGTACGATTGCCTTAGCAGCAGCAGGCCCTTTCCGCAGGATGGCTTCCTGACGTATCGGACCTGCTGTTGCTCAACTATGCAGTACCACAGTCGCAGCAGCAACTGGCCACAGCCCAATGGACTCCTGATCCAATACTGGCACAATTACTGGATGAGGACACACAGTTGTTTTGCAGTGTACTAGGGCTTCAATAGCAGCAGTTCGTCTCTGCAGGACGTTTTACAGACTCATTCGACCTCATGTCATTCGACTGCGCCATAGTACTAATGCAGCCAGAACTTGAGTCGCAGTTAAATACTAGCAGAATACAATTTTTTGCCAATATGTACAATTTGACTGTAAGTCGTTCTAAGCATGTGAATGTAGGCTTAGCACCCCATGATGAGTTGGATGTGATGATTGAAACAGAAAATCTTCAACATCTTGATAGCAGATTGCTGCATGTATTACAGAAATCGGACTGTCTGTACAGCATGATAGAGTACATGTAGACATATATGACGACTGAATACATCCCATTATATATTCCGGTTAACACCTGTATGTTACAGAGTGCGGCACCAACTGTTAATACGCATATGGACAGGTAGCGCTTGAATTAAAATCTGGGGGGTGCTGTCAGGTAGATCAAATATTCAAGTTTGGTGAATTTAAACAGCTTTATTGATAGCACTAGAAAGATTTAGCAGCTGGCGTCAAGACATTAGAACTACATACTGTGATGTTGCTGGTGAGCACAGAGTGGATTTAAATAAATTATATCAGTGCATAAATGCTCGTATTCATTCAACACAAGAATATGCACCTGAAATCCTTATAAGCTTAGAAACAATGGAGACCGAAATTGCCGAAGGAATACCTATGTATCTAGTTGCATCTATAAGTCTCTATACAATTAAGACTGAATTCAAGGAGCACTAAAGACAGTTGATTGAAAAATACTGTAAAACTGTATTACTGTATATATGTCAAATAAAAATTGTTGTAGAATAAATAAAACTTTCCTTATTTCTTTCAACCCTACCTTAGCATAGCAACAATAATTCAGGATGGTGGTCTTTTATAAATAATGGCAGTGACATAACACATTTACTAATAGTTTTTAAAAGATTGCTTAGATGAAGAGATATATCACATTTATACTAAGAGAAAAGGAAACACGTTTTATAGACAACTCATTATTTTATTTACAATAGTTACATGACTAGCTTCATCTGATTACTTGTATATGCTAAGATGCAGCACATTAATACAATTTATTCTTTATATATTTAAATAATTAACAGTAACTAGTTACTAATATACTGAAGTGAATTGTACTAATACAACTACTCTGTGTTATTATGTTCTATATTTATACAGTATGGGATCAAGCCGCTGCATGTCAAGAAAGAAGGGACCACACATTCACACTCATATACAGAACACATATAAGGACACATAATTTCCAAAAAACTGGTACTTGCTATACATAATGATACATACAACTAGCAAGCACACATTGTGTTTGGGAAATCCCTACAAATGAAATACTTCTCATCAGTCTCGACATACCAACTGCCAGATGCAGTTCAGTAATTACCTCATAGCCATGCAAGTGGACGACTACTTGGTATAACACAGACGGAGATACATCACCACCATACAGGCACTCAATTGTGACAGCCTGAAACGGTGCATGATTCACATCCTTAACCCCCTTTTGGTTGGCTCCTGCATCCACACGGTGTGCTTACATTTTAGATGTGAGCCCAGAAAACACCAAAATCTGCAAGCCATTTGCCTGTCTTTCATCAGTTCCTAGTATTTCATTGAAGATTACAACCCACTTATAACTTTACCTAGAGCTCTAACCTCTTGCCCCAAAATATTCACTTCAGTGGTAAACTAAACGATTTGCACGATGGTTTCTAATATTTTCCATGGTTCTGTCAAAAACGGAATTACTCAGTAATTTATAAAAATCGTTTTCAGAAACAAATGTCCCAAGAGCCCTTTTCCTGGAATTCATATAAGTGTACTCCAGCCAGGACACTGGTTGAAGGACATGCCATGAGACACTGCTGGAGGTTTTTGTAGTGAAGAATGTACCTCTGCTTATTCCCCAGTTTTGTCATAAGCTGCGGGGTGTGGGTGAGGGTAGGGGGTGGCATTTTGCATGAGCATGCACTCAAGGTACAGCACCAAGTCACTGTGTACAAGATGAAAACCAGTGACGTATTCCACGTCTTCCTCCAGGACATACCTCTCACCAACATCCACAGCCATACAATGGATCTTTTTTCCATTCTATCAAATATTTCTTTTGACAGCCATCTAAGCTCTCCAAAAGGGTAAGTTTGTTAAAGGGTTGCCTGCAGAGATTGTTTACATCCAAGTAAAGGATGTAAACTTAAATCCCCAGATGGCCTTTAGTCTTCATTATTCATTCATGTCCTATCCCCCTTAGCACATCTGTGTATGCAATGACATCAGTAAACTGTGCATTTTCAACTTCTCGTGGCGTAACGAATAGTCCATCAAATTTCGGGAATAAAATTTGCTCCACTAATATTTTTGCCGTATACCGTCTGGCCATTCCCAGAGTGAGTCACAAGACTGGCGACAAGACGCCAAGCGCGGCCTTTTATGCTCCACCGCGGCGGTACTGAGCGTGCTGGTCAGAGATGTTGGTCGACGGCAAAGAAATACACTTATACATTCGGCGCACTGTATATCCGATAATTTGCAAGAAGAGCTCACATACCTCAAGAGCAATTTTAAAGCGAATGGATTTTCTCTGCAACAGATTCGTAGAGCATTCAATGCAAAAACCTAGAATGCAGATATATGATGCGGATGAAGACAGTAATTCCTTCAGAACAAGTGCGTTTTTGTCCTATGTGGGTGCTCTTTCCTCGAAGGTAGGCCGTATTCTTGAGGAACACTGTGTGAAGATGATCTTCCAGCCCCTCCATGAAGATTGATGATGATGATGTATGGTTTGTGGGACGCTCAACTGTGCGGTTATCATCACCCGTACAAATTTCCAAACTCTGCTCAACGCAGTCTCGCCACTTCCATGAATGATGATGAAATGATGAAGACAACACAAACACCCAGTCATCGCGAGGCAGGTGAAAATCCCTGAACCCGCCGGGAATCAAACCCGTGACTCCGTGCTCGGGAAGCGAGAACGCGACTGCAAGGCCACGAGCTGCGGACCCCATGAAGATTGCAGCTTTACTCGGCTCTGTAAAGGACGATTTACTGTTTCGTAAAGCGGGTGCGTATCAGATTCCTTGCGGAAATTGTGAGAAGTCATACGTAGGTCAAACAACGCCCACCGTTCATGAGAGTTGTGTGGAGCATCGAAGATACACACGGTTATCACAGCCAGACAAGTCACCTGTGGTGGAACATTGTATTGATACAGGGCATTCAATGAATTACAATAATGTGAAGATTTCAACATCCACCTCTTCTTTTTGGGAATCTGTCTTCTAGGAAGCTATAGAGATTAGATTACCTAATAATTTAATAAATAGAGATAATGGTTTTCATTTGGACAAAGCATGGAATCGGGCTAACGGGGTAATTATACTGCAGAGAAGTCGTCATGGTGTCACGACCGCCAAACATACATCAATAAGCGAATCGAATGTCTGTACACCTTCGCCACAGGCGGCGCATGTGTAAGCGTATTTCTGTAGTGCCTACCAGCATCTGTGACCCGCATGCGCAGTACCGCCGCGGTGGAGTATTTAAGGCCGCGCTTCGCACGTTGTAGTCAGTCTTGTGACTCATTCTAAGGATGGCCGGACGATACGCGGCCGAAATATCAGTGGAGGAAATTTTATTTGCGCGGCTGCATGTCCGAAATGTAATGGTCCGTCAGTGAACTGTTCAATTTTGACGTGTGTCTTTTTTAACATTGTGTCACAGGAACTCTCTAGTGCAGAGCAATAGAAGGCTGGATCCAGAGAATATGTGTCCAGGCATACACTTCAGAATTTCTCAGAAACGGCTGTGAATAAGCTCACATTTGTCTCCATGTACAATTTAGGATGTCCTCTAAATCACATATGTTGAAATCCTGCCAAACATTAACATATCGATTATGGCAGTGCCTGTAAGTTTGCTGGTGCACGCAGTCATATCAGACAATGTGGTTTTGGGGTGTCTCTCGATGTAATCCAGGTATTCATGGATAAAGCCCTTTTTCGCCACAAACTAAAACGTTAAATCACCAGGATATGCGTCTCTGGTGATGTTCACACCCTCCTGGCACATGATCTTAGCAAGTTGCTGAAGAGATATGTGCATGAATTGAGGAAATGGAATGTTATTATGCACTTGATTCCTTTGAAGAACGAAATGTAGTCCTTTTAATTGCGAAATAGGACACTGACCATATTATCCTTGACCTCGAAATCACCCAAGTACTCAACAAGGAAGTGAACATTATACCCACCTCAATTATGGAAGAAGACGGGCATGCGACATCGCACCTTGAACTTCAAGTTACATGCATTGTGAGCAGCACCACAGGACATCCCCATTAAATGACAGTGGTATCTACGTGGAGTTTCCGTTTTTCTCTCCAACAGCTCCTCACAAACGTGACATTTAACTACCTGTTGGTATAAGGCATAACTCTCCTACTATTAGGTCCTTGGAATGTTGTCACTATAAAGAACAACAACACTCAACCCAAGTATTTCGAGCTCAGAGAACAATTATCTTGCTGGATTAACCCCAGCCTACGTGTAATAACAGTCTCCAACATCGACATGGAGGTGTCACAGCTATTGTAGGTCGACGGTATCTCCAGCCCTCTGCTCTGGGAACAGGCCACCTCCTGGATCTCAAGTCACGTCACCTGGCGGGGCTCTGTGACCTCTGATGGGCTATAACCATGCCCCTGCCGCCCAGAGGACTCATTGTATCCTGTGTATTCGCTTGATGGAATGTTCACTGCACTACACATAGAGTGCTGACTTTACTTCATAAGTTGTCCTCCAAGAAATCCCCTGATAGTTAGCCTTTTGCATGAACTTCGTGATCTGCTGTCGGATCATTAATCATTATGTCTGCCAAACCTCTGTGCCATTAGCTCACTTGAAATTTTACTGGCTTCGTAAACATCCGCCGCTTATCTACAAAGATTGGGTCACTGTCCTTCAGGCTCTTAGTGACGTTGTGCTGTTATGTTCTCCGTAGAATCACGTCGCTGGCCATATGCCAACCCATTGATTTAGGACTTGCTCCTCCAACATTCGCATAACAAGTGTGTCCGCTCACAGGCTTATAGCATGCGGATCTGTCGTTCGATGTAGTCTTTAAAAGTGCTCAGCCTTTCGAATTCTCGCAGGAAACCGAAATGCAGTGGGCGGCTCAATTCTCAATGTCTGCCGTCACATGCAGCGGTTAACACTTGACGTAACCACACGAGGAAGTCACTCGCTCATATTGACTGCTCTAATAAACACATCATGCCATACCAGCGCAGTGGCTTAGAGGCACGCGAACGGGGCAATGACACTTCAGATGTCTCCAAACGATCTCTCTCCAGTAACTAAATATCAGAAGCCTATCTATGTTCTCCATCCGGACAGAAGTCCAATCCATGTCATCTACTTTCCTGTCCGAAGTGCTTCCACCGACACCATCGCTCGCTCTGACCACATCGATTAGCTACTTGCTTCGCATGCGGCATTAGGGTTCTATTACTGGTGTGCGTGGTCGTCCGATGCCTGTAACTATGGGTACACTATGGAAGCTGTTTCTCCCAAATCGTCTCTCGTGGGATCTCGTCAC
Source organism: Schistocerca americana (assembly GCF_021461395.2). Classification (NCBI taxonomy): domain Eukaryota; kingdom Metazoa; phylum Arthropoda; class Insecta; order Orthoptera; family Acrididae; genus Schistocerca; species Schistocerca americana. The sequence goes on along the minus strand of NW_025726082.1, from coordinate 1,335,105 downwards.
AACTTTTGTACCTGGAGCAGTGCATTCTATTCAAGAGTTCGCTCATCCTGCTACAGATCAACCTGTCAACCTGATGATCTTCTTGCGAGTGAATGGTTTGTAAATCTATTTCAGGTGGATATTGGCGCATCTGCTTCTTATATGGATAGTACTACCTGTGTTGTGTGAGGGTGTCTTCCGCTACAGCATACTTGTCGGAAAGTAACGGCATGTGGTGGCTATGACAGCCACATGAAACGTGTTTATGCTATACAAGTGTTCCATAAAAGTACTTCAAGGAATCATTCAGTATTGATTGTTACTTCTGGTGATGGGGAAGTTTGGGTTCGCTGGATTCAGAAAGTTTGGCTTTTCCATTTGAAACAATATGTATTTGTTATCCATGGTGATTCCACTGGTGACATAACTGCCTCATATTTAGATTTGGTCCTCCCTGGTTTAGTAGGGGCAGCGAATGTAGCTACAAAAGTTCACTTATAACCGGGTCCTTTGCCTCGCTTCTCGCGCGCCCGCCGGTTCTACGCGTCCTATGGGACGTAGTTAAGGCGAACCTGAACAGACTGTAGGCCCTCGAGATAATTACCCCTGTATCATTGATCCAATGATCTTCACTCCTTGTTGTCGTAAAAAATCCCCGGACGGCTCCCTCCCGCTAAGTGGTGAATTTAACGCTGTTAGCGCCCAGGTCATCGTCGACACTTTCCCATTCCCCACCCCCATGAACCATGGACCTTGCCGTTGGTGGGGAGGCTTGCGTGCCTCAGCGATACAGATAGCCGTACCGTAGGTGCAACCACAACGGAGGGGTATCTGTTGAGAGGCCAGACAAACGTGTGGTTCCTGAAGAGGGGCAGCAGCCTTTTCAGTAGTTGCAAGGGCAACAGTCTGGATGATTGACTGATCTGGGCTTGTAACAATAACCAAAACGGCCTTTCTGTGCTGGTACTGCGAACAGCTGAAAGCAAGGGGAAACTACAGCCGTAATTTTTCCCGAGGGCATGCAGCTTTACTGTATGATTACATGATGATGGCGTCCTCTTGGGTAAAATATTCCGGAGGTAAAATAGTCCCCCATTCGGATCTCCGGGCGGGGACTACTCAAGAGGACGTCGTTATCAGGAGAAAGAAAACTGGCGTTCTACGGATCGGAGCGTGGAATGTCAGATCCCTTAATCTGGCAGGTAGGTTAGAAAATTTAAAAAGGGAAATGGATAGGTTGAAGTTAGATATAGTGGGAATTAGTGAAGTTCGGTGGCAGGAGGAAAAAGACTTCTGGTCAGGTGACTACAAGGTTATAAACACAAAATCAAATAGGGGTAATGCAGGAGTAGGTTTAATAATGAATAGGAAAATAGGAATGCGGGTAAGCTACTACAAACAGCATAGTGAACGCATTATTGTGGCCAAGATAGATACGAAGCCCACACCTACTACAGTAGTACAAGTTTATATGACAACTAGCTCTGCAGATGACGAAGAAATTGAAGAAATGTATGATGAAATAAAAGAAATTATTCAGATTGTGAAGGGAGACGAAAATTTAATAGTCATGGGTGACTGGAATTCGAGTGTAGGAAAAGGGAGAGAAGGAAACATAGTAGGTGAATATGGATTGGGGCTAAGAAATGAAAGAGGAAGCCGCCTGGTAGAATTTTGCACAGAGCACAACATAATCATAACTAACACTTGGTTTAAGAATCATGAAAGAAGGTTGTATACATGGAAGAACCCTGGAGATACTAAAAGGTATCAGATAGATTATATAATAGTAAGACAGAGATTTAGGAACCAGGTTTCAAATTGTAAGACATTTCCGGGGGCAGATGTGGACTCTGACCACAATCTATTGGTTATGACCTGTAGATTAAAACTGAAGAAACTGCAAAAAGGTGGGAATTTAAGGAGATGGGACCTGGATAAACTAAAAGAACCAGAGGTTGTACAGAGATTCAGGGAGAGCATAAGGGAGCAATTGACAGGAATGGGGGAAAGAAATACAGTAGAAGAAGAATGGGTAGCTTTGAGGGATGAAGTAGTGAAGGCAGCAGAGGATCAAGTAGGTAAAAAGACGAGGGCTAGTAGAAATCCTTGGGTAACAGAAGAAATATTGAATTTAATTGATGAAAGGAGAAAATATAAAAATGCAGTAAATGAAGCAGGCAAAAAGGAATACAAACGTCTCAAAAATGAGATCGACAGGAAGTGCAAAATGGCTAAGCATGGATGGCTAGAGGACAAATGTAAGGATGTAGAGGCCTATCTCACTAGGGGTAAGATAGATACTGCCTACAGGAAAATTAAAGAGACCTTTGGAGATAAGAGAACGACTTGTATGAATATCATGAGCTCAGATGGAAACCCAGTTCTAAGCAAAGAAGGGATAGCAGAAAGGTGGAAGGAGTATATAGAGGGTCTATACAAGGGCGATGTACTTGAGGACAATATTATGGAAATGGAAGAGGATGTAGATGAAGATGAAATGGGAGATATGATACTGCGTGAAGAGTTTGACAGAGCACTGAAAGACCTGAGTCGAAACAAGGCCCCTGGAGTAGACAATATTCCATTGGAACTACTGACGGCCTTGGGAGAGCCAGTCCTGACAAAACTCTACCATCTGGTGAGCAAGATGTATGAAACAGGTGAAATACCCTCAGACTTCAAGAAGAATATAATAATTCCAATCCCAAAGAAAGCAGGTGTTGACAGATGTGAAAATTACCGAACTATCAGTTTAATAAGTCACAGCTGCAAAATACTAACACGAATTCTTTACAGACGAATGGAAAAACTAGAAGAAGCTAACCTCGGGGAAGATCAGTTTGGATTCCGTAGAAACACTGGAACACGTGAGGCAATACTGACCTTACGACTTATCTTAGAAGAAAGATTAAGGAAAGGCAAACCTACGTTTCTAGCATTTGTAGACTTAGAGAAAGCTTTTGACAATGTTGACTGGAATACTCTCTTTCAAATTCTAAAGGTGGCAGGGGTAAAATACAGGGAGCGAAAGGCTATTTACAATTTGTACAGAAACCATATGGCAGTTATAAGAGTCGAGGGACATGAAAGGGAAGCAGTGGTTGGGAAGGGAGTAAGGCAGGGTTGTAGCCTCTCCCCGATGTTGATCAATCTGTATATTGAGCAAGCAGTAAAGGAAACAAAAGAAAAATTCGGAGTAGGTATTAAAATTCATGGAGAAGAAATAAAAACTTTGAGGTTTGCCGATGACATTGTAATTCTGTCAGAGACAGCAAAGGACTTGGAAGAGCAGTTGAATGGAATGGACAGTGTCTTGAAAGGAGGATATAAGATGAACATCAACAAGAGCAAAACAAGGATAATGGAATGTAGTCTAATTAAGTCGGGTGATGCTGAGGGAATTAGATTAGGAAATGAGACACTTAAAGTAGTAAAGGAGTTTTGCTATTTGGGGAGCAAAATAACTGATGATGGTCGAAGTAGAGAGGATATAAAATGTAGGCTGGCAATGGCAAGGAAAGCGTTTCTGAAGAAGAGAAATTTGTCAACATCCAGTATTGATTTAAGTGTCAGGAAGTCATTTCTGAAAGTATTCGTATGGAGTGTAGCCATGTATGGAAGTGAAACATGGACGATAAATAGTTTGGACAAGAAGAGAATAGAAGCTTTCGAAATGTGGTGCTACAGAAGAATGCTGAAGATTAGATGGGTAGATCACATAACTAATGAGGAAGTATTGAATAGGATTGGGGAGAAGAGAAGTTTGTGGCACAACTTGACCAGAAGAAGGGATCGGTTGGTAGGACATGTCTGAGGCATCAAGGGATCACCAATTTAGTATTGGAGGGCAGCGTGGAGGGTAAAAATCGTAGAGGGAGACCAAGAGATGAATACACTAAGCAGATTCAGAAGGATGTAGGTTGCAGTAGGTACTGGGAGATGAAAAAGCCTGCACAGGATAGAGTAGCATTGAGAGCTGCATCAAACCAGTCTCAGGACTGAAGACCACAACAACAACAACAACACCCAGAAGATGCGTTTTACAAGTTACAATAGGTTTCTTTTATATTAAGGTCAATTTGTCGGAGCCATACTTACAGCTGTCGCTGCACCCGGAATCTCGCGACCTATTGATGCTCAACACATCCTTTGGCGTCTACAGTTATAACAGACTGCTCTTTTGAAATTTGCAGCCTTCCAGCAATCTTCCAGTGTCATACGGAGCATTCCTTTGTACTGCAATTATTTAGTTACATTATTCATGTTTAACTTGAAGGGGCGATCTGTATTGATTATTTAGGAGATCACTATAAAGAATTTTATTGTAGATAACCGGCTTTTGCACAAAACTACGTTACCATCTTCAGGTCTGTAACAAAAGTATTACAATCTGTTATGCAAATAATTCAATATTAACCCATTTAACAACCAAATGACACCATACCTACATAAAGGTTATTACAAAATCTTGTGCTAGCTAGACACAAAAATTTTCCATTGCATTTCCAAGTACATAAAACATGAAAAGAGCGAGGCGCTGACACATCAAAATTAAAGTTACTGTGCACATCACAATTCACTAAAACATCATTCCCACATTGCAACACGTCATGCCTATCAGGAAGCAAGACTGTCGACAGCTAACACGTGTGACGAAGTGACTACATGCACAACAGGTGCTGTTGCAATAAACAGATTCTATCGGTAAAAGTCATATATGTGGTTAAACATCCGTGATTTCAAATGTACATATATCAGAAATTCTGAATGTTTATAAAATATTTTTGATGATTTTTTCACAACAGAACACTGCTAAGAAACCCTACACACCATACATTTACGCTACTTGCGTTATATCTTAATAAAATTACAAGTGATGTTTTTAACAGTATCGATAAGAAAGCGACAAACATAATTACAAAACACAAAGAAAATTTGTTAAAATTTACTATAAGAAACTGAAATATAAAATATTTATGATAAAAACTTTTTTTAGAAAATTACTAATATCGAAATACAGCTGTGTTCAACGCAACATCTGAAGCTAGCACAACTAATCTGAAAATTATACCAATATTGTATAACGCAACACATTTAGTCCACCTAAAAATATTTATTAAGCGACGTGATAGCCTATATGAGGGCCATGAATACTACGAAGGATACCAACGGAAAACCGTCAAAAATAATTACGGTCCGCATCTTAGACTGAGTACATGGGCGCTGTAGCCAAAGAATACTGAACTTTAAAATCCAAAACGCAATCCTGACTCACAAACCTACGGAAGCTCATTCATTGCATTGTACTAATACGAGGATCGTTGAATAAGTAATGCCTCACATTCTTTTTCTCAGAACATATTTGTTGTTAAAAGTCAGAATTTGGTGACAATATACATCAACGTGTCTTGTACATGTCCTATTTTTCTACGTAGTCTCCATAACGATCTACGGCCATACGCCAACGTTTTGGAAGAGCAGGTATTCCCTGCTTGCAAAAGCTCTTGTTCTGTAGGCGTAGCCATGTTCTCACCGTATGACTAACACTCTCGTCATCTGCAAACTGTAGAGCCTATTATCTACATCTACATCAACATTTATACTCCGCAAGCCATCCAACGGTGTGTGTCGGAGGGTACTTTACGTGCCACTGTCATTACCTCCCTTTTCTGTTCCAGTTGCGTATGGTTCGCGGGAAGAACGACTGCCTGAAAGCCTCTGTGCGCGCTCGAATCTCTCTAATTTTACATTCGTGATCTCCTCGGGAGGTATAAGTAGGGGGAAGCAATATATTCGATACCTCATCCAGAAACGCACCCTCTCGAAACCTGGCGAGCAAGCTACACCGCGATGCAGAGCGCCTCTCTTGCAGAGTCTGCCACTTGAGTTTGCTAAACATCTCCGTAACGCTATCACGGTTGCCAAATAACCCTGTGACGAAACGCGCCGCTCTTCTTTGGATCTTCTCTATCTCCTCCGTCAACCCGATCTGGTACGGATCCCACAATGATGAGCAATACTCAAGTATGGGTCGAACGAGTGTTTTGTAAGCCACCTCCTTTGTTGATGGACTACAGTTTCTAAGGACTCTCCCAATGAATCTCAACTTGGTACCCACCTAAAACCATCAATGAATTTTACATGCTCATTCCACTTCAAATCGTTCCACACGCAAACTCCAAGATATTTTACAGAAGTAACTGCTACCAGTGTTTGTTTCACTATCATGTAATCATACAATAAAGGATCCTTCTTTCTATGTATTCGCAATACATTACATTTGTCTATGGTAAGGGTCAGTTGCCACTCCCTGCACCAAGTGCCTATCCGCTGCAGATCTTCCTGCATTTCGCTACAATTTTCTAATGCTGCAACTTCTCTGTATACTACAGCATCATCCGCGAAAAGCCGCATGGAACTTCCAACACTATCTACTAGGTCATTTATATATATTATGAAAAGCAATGGTCCCATAACACTCCCCTCTAGCACCCCAGAGGTTACTTTAACGTCTGTAGACGTCTCTCCATTGAGAACAACATGCTATATTCTGTTTGCTAAAAATTCTTCAATCCAGCCACACAGCTGGTCTGATATTCCGTAGGCTCTTACTTTGTTTATCAAGCGACAGTGTGGAACTGTATCGAACGCCTTCCGGAAGTCAAGGAAAATAGCATCTACCTGGGAGCCTGTATCTAATATTTTCTGGGTCTCGTGAACAAATAAAGCGAGTTGGGTCTCACACGATCGAAGTTTCCGGAATCCACGTTGATTCCTACATGGTAGATTCTGGTTTTCCAAAAACGACATGATACTTGAGCAAAAAACATGTTATAAAATTCTACAACAGATCGACGTCAGAGATATAGGTCTATAGTTTTGCGCATCTGCTCGACGACCATTCTTGAAGACTGGGACTACCTGTGCTCTTTTCCAATCATTTGGAACCTTCCGTTCGTCTAGAGACTTGCGGTACACGGCTGTTAGAAGGGGGGCAAGTTCTTTCGCGTACTCTATGTAGAATCGAATTGGTATCCCGTCAGGTCCAGTGGTCTTACCTCTGTTGAGTGATTCAAGTTGCTTTTCTATTCCTTGGACACTTATTTCGATGTCACCCAGTTTTTCGTTTGTGCGAGGATTTAGAGAAGGAACTGCAGTGCGGTCTTCCTCTGTGAAACAGCTTTGGAAAAAGGTGTTTATTATTTCAGCTTTACGCGTGTCATCCTCTGTTTCAATGCCATCATCATCCCGGAGTGTCTGGATATGCTGTTTCGAGCAACTTACCGATTTCACGTAAGACCAGAACTTCCTAGGATTTTCTGTCAAGTCGTTACATAGATTTTTACTTTCGAATTCACTGAACGCTTCACGCATAGCCCTTCTTATGCTAACTTTGACATCGTTTAGCTTCTGTTTGTCTGAGAGGTTTTGGCTGCGTTTAAACTTGCAGTGAAGCTCTCTTTGCTTTTGCAGTAGTTTCCTACCTTTGTTTTTTAGTCACGGTGGGTTTTTCCCGTCCCTCACAGTTTACTCGGCACGTACCTGTCTAAAACGCATTTTACGATTGCCTTGAACTTTTTCCATAAACACTCAACATTGTCAGTGTCGGAACAGAAATTTTCGTTTTGACCTGTTAGGTAGTCTGAAATCTGCCTTCTATTACTCTTTCTAAACAGATAAACCATCCTCCCATTTTTTATATTCCTATTAACTTCCATATTCAGGGATGCTGCAACGGTCTCATGAGCACTGATTCCCTGTTCTGCACTTACAGAGTCGAAAAGTTCGGGTCTGTTAGTTATCAGTACGTCCAAGATGTTATCTCCACGAGGCGGTTCTCTGTTTAATTGCTCGAGGTAATTTTCGGATAGTGCACTCAGTATAATGTCACTCGATGCACTGTCCCTACCACCCGTCCTAAACATCTGAGTGTCCCATCGAGTTGTGATGCGCAGGTCTGCACGAATAGTGGCAGCCGCATGGTTCAGCATGTCTGGAGCAGTGTCTATGACAGGACGTCTCGAGCGTGGCTGATCATGGAGCTCTGTATCTGCATTTCCTGAAGCTGTAATGGGACAGAGGAAGTTGGGTGGCATCCTTCTATAGCTGACTAACACAAAGACAGCAAAATATAAAATATGTGGGACATGAATAACGTACGTAGAATGCACGGTATTGTTCCATAATTGTGAATAACTTTGAATGAGTGTGAATGCTAAGAGAAGAAACACTCAACTGAGTATCACCAAATGGATTTGGCGAAGCCATCTGTTCGCAAAAGGATGATGATTTTTTTTAAATAACTTATGTTTCAATACTGTCACAGAAACAAAAATATTTGTTTTCCGTGGCATCCGCCTCTTTGATGGTTTAACCTAAACCAACATCAGCCCGGTTAGTAGTGGCAGAGATTGTTATACAATCAATTCCGAACAACGATCGAGCCCAGTGTATTTCACATGGCCTTGCCGAAAGTATTGGACACACCTTTTTATGAGTGTTAAAATTTGTCGCAGTGGTGAGAGTCGATCATGAGACCTTCATATTACGTTCAAGCACCAGCCCACGAGACCACCTGAATCCGGTGTAAGGAAACACAGACTCAGACAAGACCAACTTGCATTGAAATAAGTCGAGAGTTCGAACAGGTTATTTCTTTTGTATTTCAGACCACAGTTTGACTTTTAAAAGTATCAGGGTCACGAAAACATGAAGATATTTCAAAAAACAGTTTTACGTAAGGTCTCGTGGCTTCCTGTTGTTATCAGAACCATTGCTGGTCTCCATGAAACAGGTGATGGCCAACAGACTCCTGATGACAGCCAGAATCAAGATGGCTCTGAACACTATGGGACTTAACATCTGAGGTCATCAGTCCTCTAGACAGAACTACTTAAACCTAACTAACCTAAGGACATCACACCCATCCATGCCCAAGGCAGGATTCGAACCTGCGACCGGAACGGTCGTGCGGCTCCAGACTGAAGCGCTTAGAACCGCTCGGTCACTCCGGCCGGCACAGCCAGCATCCGTCCAGCTGATGGCAATGCTTAGCGCTTCGCGCATGTCATCAATAGCGCATGTTGCAACATTAGTACTGACAAGCATAAAATTTATCTTGATAAATGAAGACTCAAAACAATTGTTAAGTGATGCAATATTAAAACTACCGGTTTCGTAGCTTAAAACTGAATCCTCAAGCATCCATCTGACTAGAAAAACTGAAAAAATTATAATAAACAATATTGTGTATACCCTAAGTTAAAAAAGTGTAGTAAATAACAGATAAAAGTACTCTCAATCATTTAATTTAAAACCCTAACTGGGTTTAAATCGATGACCCAATATGCAGCAAAACACACCGGATAACAAGCAAAATACAATTAGGAACTTAGAGTATAACAATGAAGCATTAATAGCTAATAAAGGTGGTTTGAAGGGGGGGGGGCGGGGTGGAAGCGCTGTGGGAAGCAGATATAGAGTAACAGACTAACCAGAAGACACTGAAAATTTGAAGAAGGGCTGTATTAAAGAAATTTACAGAATGTAAATTCCAGGCAGTCACTTAGCTGGGACAAACTTAGTGGAGAGTGAGAGGAACAATGTGTGGGTTTGGGGCAAGAAGCTGAATGGAAAGGTCAACGCCTGCAGGCTAGGTAATAGGCGACAGTACATAAGCGTGGCAGATGCAGTAACTGCTATGATGTAATGGGACAGAGAAAGTTAAGTGGCTTCCTTATATAGCTGACCAACACAAAGGCAGCAAAATATAAAATATGTTGGACATGTATAACGTACGTACAATACAAAACTTAACAACTAGTCAATAGTCACTGGCTTAAAAAAATGACGAAAACTCAAGATTAAGGTGGTAATAAATGCAAAGGATATCACAAGAAGTGGAAGAGGATAAAACTGTTATTCGATAATGCCGATAAGGGAAAGACAATTGAGGGAAATGTACGTGGGAGGGAGAAAACAAAAGGCATTGAAAATAGGGCCAAAATACGGAACATAAAACACAGTACTGTAACAGAAAAAATATGAATAAAGTTAAGTAAGCATATTTAGGCACTCAAAATTTACAACAGGATTGCGATGTCTCGTATAAAATTGACCATTTAGTGTATGTTGTGGGAAATAATTCTTGGAAAGTACTGTCTCAATTTCTTCCAAGATACTTAGGGTTTACTTTTATTTTCACTGTATAAAATGATTACATTATTCGACAGACTGGTAACAGAAGGCCTTTGTCCATGGAAGTGTGCACTCGAAGCCGATTTTGAATCGGTTGAATTCAGACATTCTCGAAATCTGATGTCAAAAATCCCTTCCTGTTTGGTCAGTGTACGTGTTGGATATTACTTTCGATTCGCGGTATATTCTTTGTGTCTGTATCTGCTACTGATATTATCTGGTATGAATCAGGTGTATTTTATATTTTTAGCACAATGGTTGCAGCTATCTTCTACGATATTCTTCTGAAGTGTGGAAACCAACAATCTATATCTTCATCCTCAATCTCATGGTCTGCATTAATCAGCGTTACATAATCTCACCTAGAGCCACGAAAGGTGGGTGGCATTACCTTTTTAAAAATACCTTTATTAATGTTATTCTCAAAATTAGCATTTAGCCAGTGCTGTACACTTTACATTGAATGAAATCATATTTTCTTCCTAAGGCGTTCTTCCTCAATGGAAAGTTTTACATCATATAAAGCAATGGCCTGAATGAAGCCATTTTGTATGTTGATTGATTATTACAAGTTTTGTGAATAACAGGATCGGTAGTAGTTGCTCTCCTGTGTATATCGAATTAAGGTTAAAATTGTTTGTAGTGGTCAAAATGTACAAGCAAGGAAGCATTTCATTCCCGTTATACCGGGCTGTGAAATGGATTTTCCGATGTAAACTGTTTAACTGATTCACGACATTGCAACAATTATCCGTTTTCCCTTTGTATAAAACCAGGATATCGCCCACACATCTACTCTACAGTATTTTTTGGGATGACTTGGAAAATTTGTCATAACGTCATATTCAAAGGTAGTCATAAAAATATTGGCCAATTAGCATGCCAATACTGATTACATGGCCATTCCTTGATTCTGGATCTAAGCATATTTATGGAACTTAAAATAGTTATATTTCAAAACAGTATCAAGTAGCGTGAGGAGGTCATTGATCTCATCTGCAAGCGAATTAGTGTTGTTCATAAATTTTAAGCAATGATGTCCAGTACTTCGGCTAAAGGAACGTTGGGATACATATTCTGAACGTCCAGTGGCGTAAGTTCCTGTCGTGATGGATAGATTGACAAGTTTTTCAATAAGATTCTCTCTGTACTGAACATAGTAGATTGCAGGAAGTCTATAATGTTTATTAAGGTATTTGGCAAGGGACTTTTTGATGTAATTTCCTAACCTCTCTGGATTACTTAAAGGTCTGACAGCAGATTATCCTTGTGTAGCTAAGTTGTTCCCTTAACTTATGGGCCGTTTGGATCTCTGGAATAAGTCTCTTTTCCTGAAATTCTTTAAGGAAAATTTTAATAGCATTGTCTACCTTGTTTAAATTAACTACATTTTCTAAAGTAAAGTCAGTTTCACATTTGAGGATATGATTTTCAGTTAGAAACTATTGCAATTATTCAACATAATGGCTCCCTTGTGTTATCATGGAAGTTTTACTTTTATCTGCCTGGCTAATTAATTTTTGATGTTCATGAAGATTCGTATTTATAGATAAAATAATCTGTCGTGTACATTGTATTGTATTGTATTTTATTGAACTGAAGACCCAGAACTGACGGAGACGCTTCGTCCCCGCCGTAGCACTCAGTGGTTCTCATCCTCACAGCGGGCTACAGCAGTCCACTCACCTCACCGCCACCCAGCACCGAGCCCAGGGTTATTGTGCTGTTCGGCACCCAGTGCCCACTCCCCTCCCTCCCCCTGGGAACGTCTCACACCTCACACCAGACGTGTGTATTCCCAAATGTCTGCATAGTACAGGAATTATGGTGTACAACTACAGTAGTGCTCAAAAAGTATCCGAAAGACCAGAGTTGTATTTCGCCTGATTCGCATGTAACCCGCATAACACAGATGTCTAGCAGGTCCTCTAATCGCTCCTCAGTTCAGTCGTTTGACTATTGGAAATGGTTCCAACAAGTCACCACTAGAAAACACTGCTCTGTATCGCAATAACTCAAGACGTAAAGTAATACCGCGATACCACAAATATCAGGGAACACCTTATCACAGATAAGACTGTCCTTAAGGCCTGTAAGCTCACATTTATTACAATAAACCTGAAATGTTACCAATTACTACGTCAGATAGGTAATGCCTGTAGTAAGTTCGTCATATTCATGGTTTCCTCTTCAAAGTAAACTACCGTACTTATTATTTAACACAAAATGACATTAAAAATTTAACTAAATCACGAGCAGCTAGTTGAGAATATGTATGAACTTCAAATGTCACGACGAACCGTCTTGTTCTGCATATGGATTCAAACCCAGGTCATTGAGATTAACCAAAGATTTCGTGACTGCCGGAAACTAATAGTCATTCCTGACTAGGCATACAGAGAGGGATATACCTCAATTTTAGACAGTATCAGTTAGCAAATATCAAATTTAAATTACATGTTGTTGTTGCGGTCTTCAGTCCAGAGACTAGTTTGGTGCAGCTCTCCATGCTACTGTATCATGTGCAAGCTTCTTCATCTCCCAGTAACTACTGCAGCCTAAATCCTTCTGAATCGGTCTAGTGTATTCATCACTTGGCCTCCCTCTACGATTTTTACCCCTTGCGCTGCCCTCCAATACTAAATTGGTGATCCCTTGATGCCTCAGAATATGACCTACCAACCGATCCCTTCTTCTAGTCAAGTTGTGCCACAAATTTCTATTCACTCCAATTCTATTCAATACCTCCTCATTTGTTATGTGATCTACCCATCTAATCTTCAGCATTCTTCTGTAGCACCACATTTCGAAAGCTTCTATTCTCTTCTTGTCCAAACTATTTATCGTCCATGTTTCACTTCCATACATGGCTACACTCCATACGAATACTTTCAGAAATGACTTCCTGACACTTAAATCAATACTGGATGTTGACAAATTTCTCTTCTTCAGAAACGCTTTCCTTGCCATTGCCAGCCTACATTTTATATCCTCTCTACTTCGACCATCATCAGTTATTTTGCTCCCCAAATAGCAAAACTCCTTTACTACTTTAAGTGTCTCATTTCCTAATCTAATTCCCTCAGCATCACCCGACTTAATGCACATGTCGAAAGCTTCTGTTCTCTTTTCCTCTAAACTATTTATCGTCCACGTTTCACCTCCATACATGGCTTTACTCCATACAAATACCTTCAGACACGACTCCTGCCGATATTAACAAATTTATCTTCTTCAGAAACGCTTTCCTTGCCATTGCCAGCCTACATTTTATATCCTCTCTACTTCGACCATCATTAGTTCTTTTGCTCCCCAAATAGCACAACTCCTTTACTGCTTTAAGTGTCTCATTTCCTAATCTAATTCCCACAGCATAACGCAAACAATTTTAATGGACGGGAATTCCTACCCAGCATTTACTGTTCCTGTTAACGAACTACCAGAGATGTTAAATATTGCTTCTTCACAAATAATTTACTTGAAATGCCGTGAGGTAAAGCTTTGTGTTGGACAGGGTTTCGAACCCAGAGGCTAATCGGATTGATTTCGAAGCACAATTAACTGTGACATATCGGATTTTCTCGGCAGTAGCTAGATGTTTTAACTGAAATGACGAGACGAAACATTAATTTCTTCCTTCCCAGGGCTCCAACCCGGCACCTATCGCTGTTATGTTCTAGAGAAAACGAACGTTAAATATGGGTTTGTTACCCCAGCAGCGACATGTGAGCATGTTTGAACTAGAAATAGTATGACGGAGAGTTAAGTGGTGAATGGGAATCGAACCCCACACATATCGTTGTTGACTACACACAAAGAGACGTCAGCTATCGAATTTTTCTCCACCAGAAACTCGGAATAACATCCTTGAACTTAACAGCAGTTCTGTGTCTCACTGGGAGTCAAAAACTTCAGATATCGGTAGTTTTGACAACGAATGAAAATACATTAAAAATTAAAAATTTTATCCACCAGCAGATAGGTGTTCTCATGCTAGAGCTTGGTAGCACACAATGAAAACTGTAGTGCCGGTCCAGGATTCGAACCCATTTACGCGCAATATGTGGATGTGTTGAGAAATCTCCAGTTTTGAACAAACAACAAATTGTAGTCGACCTGTATTGTCACAAAGGGATTAAATTCCGCGTTAAGGACGGTCTGAGTTGCCTTCCAAGTTCAGAACCAATTTTGACGACATACAGAAGCTCCAATAAAAGATGGAATAAATGTCCTGTGACCCAACATAGCGTTTGTTTCGTCACTAGAAATAAATAACTAGTATAAGAGAGGTTACTGGTGATAGAGTTTCTACATATCACCACTCCTGACTTCATTGTGGTTCAACCTAACGTCTACTTGATAGAGAAGGAATACCATGTTTAATGTGAATTTCAGATCACAATGTCATTATCCCTTCTTCTCTTGGAGTAGCCAAAAGAGAATAGATTCTGACTCTCCCTATCAAAAATCGTTGGCAGAAGCTGGAATGGGACCCACACAATAAGTATATGAACCTATCTTCAATCCAACATACCACTAAATTCTCTTCTCTGTGACTCATTTTTCTATCAGAACGCCGTTGCGCCACACTGGATGAGAATTCTGACACACAGGTCCCTGTAGTGGTTTGCAGCATGTTCAGTACATTCATTTACTTGGTTGACCGAATCGCAATGAACTAGCTGCCTCGGCTACACAGTGCATATATTCGACTCTATTTTGTAATCATCGAAATAAAATCACGTAACTGCCACCTACACAGAAATGTCAACAGTGTAGGATGCAGAAATTAAAACAGGAAGCGTTCCTCTCCACTTGAGCTACTCTACTGCGCTATCTGCTTGTTGTTGTGGTCTTCAGTCCAGAGACTGGTTTGATGCAGCTGTCCATCCTACTCTATCCTGTGCAAGCTTCTTCATCTCCCAGTACCTACTGCAGCCTATATACTTCTGAATCTGTTTAGTATATTCATCTCTTGGTCTCCCTCTACGATTTTTACGCTCCACGCTGCCCTCCAGTACTAAATTGGTGATCCCTTGATGCCTCAGAATATGACCTACCAACCGATCCCTTCTTCTAGTCAAGTTGTGCCACAAATTTCTATTCTCTCCAATTCTATTCAATATCTCCTCATTAGTTATATGATCTACCCATCTAATCTTCAGCATTCTTCTGTAGCACCACATTTCGAAAGCTGCTATTCTCTTCTTGTCTAAACTATTTATCGTCCACGTTTCACCTCCATACATGGCTATACTCCATACAAATACCTTCAGACACGACTCCTGCCGATATTAACAAATTTCTCTTCTTCAGAAACGGTTTCCTTGCCATTGCCAGCCTACATTTTACATCCTCTCTACTTCGACCATCATTAGTTCTTTTGCTCCCCAAATAGCAAAACTCCTTTACTACTTTAAGTGTCTCATTTCCCAATGTAATTCCCGCAGCATCACCCGATTTAATTCGACTACATTCCATTATCATCGTTTTTCTTTTCTTGATGTTCATCTTATATCCTCCTTTAAAGACACTGTCCATTCCGTTCAGCTGCTCTTCCAGGTCCTTTGCTATCTCTGACAGAATTACAATGTTATCGGCGAACCTCAAAGTTTTTATTTCTTCTCCATGGATTTTAATTCCTACTCCGAATTTTTCTTTCGTTCTCTTTACTGCTTGCTGAATATACATATTGAATAACATTGGGGATAGGCTGCAAAGCTCTCTCACTCCCTTCCCAACCACTGCAGCCCTTTCCTGCCCCTCAACTCTTATAATTGCAATCTGGTTTCTGTACAAATTGTAAATGGCCATTCGCTTCCTGTATTTTACCCCTGCCAACTTCAGAATTTGAAAGAGAGTATTCCACTCAACGTCGTCAAAAGCTTTCTCTAAGTCTACAAATGCTAGAAACGTAAGTTTGCCTTTCCTTAACCTATTTTCTAAGATAAGTCGTAGGGTCAGTATTGCCTCACGAGTGCCATCATTTCTACGGAATCCAAACTGATCTTCCCCGAGGTCGGCTTCTACCAGTTTTTCCATTCGTCTGTAAAGAATTCGGGTTAGTGTTTTGCAGCTCCGCCTTATTAAACTGATAGATCGGAAATTGTCACATCTGTCAACAACTGCTTTCTTTGGGATTGGAATTATTATATTCTTCTTGAAGTCTGAGGATATTTCGCCCGTCTCATACATCTTGCTCACTAGATGTTAGAGTTTTGTGAGACCTGGCTCTTCCAAGGGTGTCAGTAGTTCTAATGGAATGTTGTCTACTGGCGGGACCTTGTTTCGACTTAGGTCTTTCAGTGCTATGTCAATCTCTTCACGCAATATCACATCTCCTATTTCATCTTCATCTACATCGTCTTCCATTTCCACAATATTGTCCTCAAGTAGACCGCTCTTGAATATACCCTCTGCATACTCCTTCCGCCTTTCTGCTTTCCCTTCTTTGCTTAGAACTGGGTTTCCATCTGAGCTCTTGATATTCATGCAAGTGATGCTCTTTTCTCCAAAGGGGTCTTTAATTTTCCTGTAGGCAGTATCTATCTTACCCCTATTGATATGCGCCTCTACATCCTTACATTTGTCCTCTAGCCATCCCTGATTAGCTATTTTGCACTTCCTGTCGATCTCATTTTTGAGACGTTTGTATTCCTTTTTGCCTGCTTCATTTACTGCATTTTTATATTTTATCCTTTCACCAATTAAATTCAGTATCTGTTCTGTTACCCAAGGATTTCTATTAGCCCTCTTCTTTTTACCTACTTGACCCTTTGCTACCTTCACTATTTCATCTCTCAAAGCTACCCATTGTTCTTCTACTGTATTTCTTTCCCCCATTCTTGTCAATCGTTCCCTAATGCTCTACCTGGAGCTCTCTACAACCTCTGGTTCGTTACAAGGCCAGATCAGTCAATCATCCAGACTGTTGCCCCTGTAACTACTGAAAACGCTGCTGCCCCTCGTCAGGAACCACACGTCTCAACAGATACCCCTCCGTTGTGGTTGCACCTACGGTACGGCTATCTGTATCGCTGAGGCACGCAAGCCTCCCCACCAACGGCAAGGTCCATGGTTCATGGGGGTTGGGGTCTCCGAACCGTAATGGACGCTTTATCACAGGTCAGCACGTTACCACAGAGCTAGCGAAGAGGGATGCGTCTAAGCATGCTCTTACAAGGATAGTTGTGGCTAGAACTCGTAAACCGCTATTTAAAGGAAGAGATTAGTTGCGATTTCCACGTGCAACGACTTTTCTGGGCTGAAAACCGTAAATTTAGAATTTTTTGTTACACCTCAAGCGATAATAACTCAGATTATTCAATGGAAATTACAGGAAAAATCAAATGAAACTTGAGGCTTAATTCCGTGCACGCCAGGAAGTAACTTGTCGATCACAGAGTTGCCAAACATACCTGGCCTTGTTGCCAAATCTCAGATACAGTACCAGATGGAAGAAGACGAACCGATGTGATCCTACAGCGGGAGGTACAGCTTCTGATTCGCATTACTGTAACTAGGTTTAGGGACTGGAGCGTAGTTCCTAATAATACTGAGAACTGACTGCAAAGTAAGTATCATAAATCAGAACTCTCATAGTTGCTTTTATATTTCTTTCGTAAGTGTACTCAAAACTAAGAAACTCATTCACGGACGTTTTCGTGCCTCGCCGATAGTCAAGCACAACAACCAAATAAAAATAAAAAAAGAATGTGTGTGAAAAGAATGTGTGTGTGTGTGTGTGTGTGTGTGTGTGTGTGAGAGAGAGAGAGAGAGAGAGAGAGAGAGAGAGAGCGAGAGAGATAAAAATAAAAAAGAATGAGAGAGAGAGTAAAAAATTGTTGTACAGAAATTGAATCATGGTATGTAAAGAAATCTTTCATTAAAATGACACATTCCACATCATTGCGAAATGTCGTATTCATGATCTATGGAGCAAGTATTAATCTAATCAAATCTAATCTAATCTAATCATATCATATTGCTGACTAGCCATGAAGAGTCATGAATTACCGAAATTTTCGCCAATATCAGCAACCAAATGTAAACTGGAAAATAAAAGACGACAGTTTTTGTAATAAACCAGGACTCCTGCCAAGACCCTTTCGTCCCTGTTAACTAACCACGAGAGATGTCTGTTGTACCTCCATTCAGAAATAACAAAGTGTGCATGCATTTAAAGATGAAGCGCATGATGTTAAGTTCTGTGACGGAGATACGAACCCAACACGTAATCGGATTGTTAACTAAGTAAAATCAAATGTTACATATCGGTTTTTCTTACCAGCTCCTAGTTGTTTGAATCTAAAATAAGGATACAAATTCTTGTGTTTCTGAGCGACAATCGAACTGCACCCCTACCGTCCTTCTTTACCATCCATGAATAAAACTTAAATAACAATTGCTTACTCACCAACAGTAAGATGTTTCTGTGTTTGACCAGAAATGCCGACACCTATTGCGATTGTTTGCAACACATGAACAGACATTAAAAATGGACGCTAATTTTCACTAGCAGGCCGGTGTGCACGTGATAGGGCTAGAAAAGAAATTATGAATATTTTTGTAGTGGACCAGGATTCGGACCAGCACGGATTCAAAAAGTACCGTTCTTGTGAAACACAACTAGCTCTTTATTCTCACGAAGTAATGATTGGTATCGACAGCGGAGCTCAAATTTATTACACAATTCTAGAGTTCCAGAAGGGTTTTGACGTTATGCTTCACAGGAGCCTTCTAATAAAATTGCGTGTCTATGGAATACCGTCTCAGTTGTGTGACTGGATCTGAGATCTCTTCTCGGAAAGGTCTCAATACGTAGTGACGGATAAAAAGTCATTGAGTAAAGCAGAAGAGTTATCCAGCATTCCCCAAGCAACGTTATAGGGCCTCTCCTGTACCTAATCTAGATAAAAGATTTATGAGATAATCTGAGCAGCCCTCTTAGATCGTTTACAGATGGTGCTGGCGTTTACCGTCTATTAAAGTCATAAGAAGATCAAAACTAATTGCAAAACAACTCAGACACGATATCTGAATGGTGGGAAAAGTGGAAATTGTCTCTCAATAAGAAAATGTGTGATGTCATTCACATGAGTACAAAATGGTATCCGTTAATGATCGATTACACTATAAATTACACAAACTGAAAAGCTGCTAGTTTGGCTATATACATATGATTTTAATTACGAACAACTTAAGATGAAATGAACATATAGAAAAAGTTGTGGGGAATGCAAACCAAAGACTAAGTTTTATTGGCGGGAAAGGTAATGAGACTGCCTACACTACGCTTGTTCGTCGTCTGCTACAGTACTGCTGTGCTGAAAGGGATAATTGCCGGATATGATTGACGGAGGACATCGAAAATGTTCAGAGAAGGGGAATTCGTTTTGTACTATCGCGAAATAGGGGAGACAGTGACATGAATATGATAAGTGAGTTGGGATGGCATCATTAGGGCAAATTTGTTTTACGTTGCGGCGAGATCTTTTCACATAATTTACATCACAAACTTTCTGCCCTGAATGTAAAAATATTTTATTGTCGCCATCATACGATCATTATAACAAAACAAGAAGAATCAGAGCTCGTTCAGTATAATTTAGGTGTTCGTTGTTCCCACTTACTGTGAGTGAGTAGAACAGTAGAAGAATAGTCTGAAGATGATTTGAAGGTTCCTTTGCCAGGTACTTAAGTTTGAATTGTAGAGTAGTCATGCAGATGCAGAATCTGCGAATGGGATTATTTTGTGTACGTCATCTTTGCCACTGTCTCTGCGCTATGCCCCTCTCCGTCATTACCTTCTTATAATGCCAGAAGAGCCTCCTTCATCTTACTATCTTCTTCGTTTGCCCATTTTTGAAACACGTCATATATCTGATCGAGTTGGTGATTCATGTGAAAAGGTTTCCGATGTATTATGACCACACGACAGGAATTCATAGACTTTAAACGCGGTACGGTACCAGGAGCTCGGTGCATTGGACGTTCCGTTTCGGAAATCGTTGGGTCATTCAATATTCTGACATCCACAATGTCAAGATTGTGCCGAGAATACCAAATTTCACGCATTATCGCTCACCACGGACAACGCAGTGGCCGGGAACCTTTCACGTGACGACAGAAAGCAGCGACGTTTGCATAGAACTGTCAGTGCTAACAGACAAGTAACACTGAGTGCAATTACCGCAGAAATCCAGGTGGGACGCACGACGAACGTATCCGTTAGGACAGTTAGCGGAATTTGGGCGATAATGGGTTCAGGATACAGACGCCCGACGCGAGTGCCTTTGCTGACAGCACGACATCGTCTACAGCGCCTCTCCTGGGCTCGTGACCATAACTGCTGGACGCTATATGACAGGAAAACCCTGGTCTTGACAAAGAAGTCCCGATTTCAGTTGAGAAGAGCTGATGGTAGGGTTCGAGTGTGGCGCAGACCCCAGGAAGCCCCACTGTACCAGCTGGTGGTGGCTCCTTAATGGCCACTTTTGTGACTTTTGTCACCTTATTGTAAGTTTCCTGTCATGTTTGGGCGAACTACTTTAACCACCACCCACCACGCCCTCGGCCTGCATGCAAGTTAGTTTTCCTCATCGCTGTGCATTCTGTTACTACGGAAGTTACCTCTTCCATGATTAGCGAAGCTACTTCTACTGCGTACTCATACTGTATTAATTTGTTATCCATTTCGGCCACCCCCGTCAGACACATTCACTTGCCGGAAATTTCGTTGCCCAGAGTTTCATGCCAGTGATCCTCATTATCTTGTTTTCCAAAAATTCGTCGATTTTTTTACGTTTACTCCCGACGTAACGTTCTGAGTCGTATGGAAGTTTTTTCCCCATACTATCTCAGACTTAGACGTTCTGTCTTTCAGAAATGGGGGTTTTCGAACTCATTATTTCATGGAAACGTTACCATGATTGTTTGGCATTCGTGTGACGACAAATTGGGGGCGCGATTTGTCTTGTTTTTGAATAGTCCAGAATTCTTCCAAAACATTTTCCTTGAGTTGTGTAAATGCCATATTGGTAGCGGTAGACTAGAAGCTCCATTTCCTTGCATTACCTACTAGTCACATCATTTGGTAGTATTCGTTCATAGTTCTTTATAAAACCTAAGGGGTTCAACCCCCTGTTTCTTCAGTGTGTCATACTTCCCTTCTGTGCTCTGTAGTTTAGGTTTTTGTACTACTAGTGGAATTCTGCTCGTCTTATTCTGTAACTGTTGTTGCAACGATTCCACTTCATTGCAAATATCTCTGGTAGTATATCTGAACAGTCGAAACTGCGCTTCTTATTGATGAAATACCCACATTTATTTTTGCAGAAATTTCTTTTTTTAATACCGGAACTAATATCTGCATCTTTCCATCTATCATCGGCTCAACCCTCTCTTTGATTCGCCATATTTCGGAATCAGATCTAGCTGCGATGTCAGTAACCTGCATCTGAACACCTGATGTGCTGCCGGAAAGTACACCTGGAAATAAGACTCCGAGTTTGATCCGATGGTGGTATGTATCACCGGGGAATGGTAGATGTACTGATAATGGTTTCAACGTCGTCCGCCAACAGATAGCGTAGTGGCATATCTACCAGAGCACCATCGGTGTCTACCCTATAATAGGGAATGCTCACAGCCAGAAGACTCAGTTTAGTGCAAACGTGTAAAACAAGCAGGTAGCTATGTTACAGAATCGCACTCGTGCTTCCTACGTTTGAAGGGGGTGAAACTGTAGTCTTCCGCGTGGCGGGATTAACCTTTCGGAGAACTGTCACCCAGTTAATAGTCAATAGTGCAACGATGCTGGTATCAGTGGTCACGTGAACTTTCTCACACCGGTAGACAAAGTTCTGGATGTCCACGCAGTACAGACGCCCGCCAGGATTGTCGTATTGTAGGGGCAGCAGTGGCAGATCGTGTACCTACCAGAGAACAGTTACGATGGCTTGTCAGGCCAGACGTGTCAACACGAACTGTTTGCGAACCGGTTATTAGCAGTAGGACTATCCCCGTGAAACTGAACGTGCTGTGCAAGATGTGGCGCAACTTCCCTGGCAAGCACGATCTCCGGAGTTGTCTTCAGTCAAGCACGTGTGGGATGTGATAGATTGAGAAGCGATTTCTGCGACTCGTCAAACAGTGACTCTTACAGAACTACGTCAGCATGTGATGTGGAGCAGGCGTAGCATAACGTATCGCAGGACAGCATTTGCCGTCCGTACGATCGCCCCGATGCCAGAGTCAGGGCCTGTATTGCCGCCTGTCAAGGCTACACCACGCACTAATGTGGTTGTTACCACACAGGCCCACACCTGCTACTCAAGAACAGATTGTGGTATCGGTCTGTATACGCTATCATTTCATGTACTCCATATACACTGTTGCAACAATAAATCTTGAGTGAACTGGAAATCTTTAAGAGGGTGTACTAATTGTTTTCCGCCAGTGTATTACATTTTCGTAGAATTCATAGATTTATCAAGCTCTATAAAGTGATTGCTTTGTTGTGGCAAAATAGGTAATTTCGTCTTCAGTTTGTCTTCCAGTTTCTTATTATTTTCTTCAAACTAACTACAAGAATCAGTTTACAATTCTTTCAGATTAGCCTTCATTTCCTTGTTATTTTCTATTAAGTTTGTTGTGAAATAATTATGTAAACCACGCAAATTACTGTTTAACACACCTATATTACCCCTCAGGTGCCTAAACATTTCCCTTATTTTGGTCTTGAAAGGTTGTTGCCCCTCTATTACGCTCTGGTCTAGTAAACTGTTTTTTGATTCGCGAGTTTCAGGTTCCGTTTGCATATCCACTGGACGTGGAATGCATGGTTCTGACTTCGTACGTCTTTGTCACGGTTTAGCATCCTGTTTCGTTACTCTCTTTCCTGCGTGCTGTTGCGTGAATGCACTCCAATAAATTTTTCCGCTACGTTTTGGAATAATTTTCCGTCACTGTTTTGTAGCTTCACGTCCTTATACTTCATCGAAATCTAGCATAAACATTTTATGTTGTTTAAATACACGCCTATTTGTGCGGATGGTTTGCATCGAAATTTTCCGTTACGTCAGGCTACGTGACTGGAAGTTTTCGAAACATAGTCTGTTCATGCAATTAAAAATTAGGGAAGTCCTGTCACGGGCAAATCGCGCAACTGGACTTTTTCTTTATTACGTCACAGTTTACGACACAGAGTTTCTTGTAAGTCCTGCCATGAGAGAGCTATGTGTGAGGGAACCCGTGAGATTTTACGTAAAGTCACTTTGTGCTTTTACGTGCCAACTAACTGCTTAAAATCGCTTCACGTTTCTCATTTGACACTTTCAAAAAAACTCATGTTTCTGGTAACAGTTAATCTTATAAATGTGTGTCGGATATATTAATATCGTTTAAATTCAACATGTGTGGTTAAAACTTTTACACTGGATTACGGAAATTATTCTACTGCGACATCGGCTGCTGTACGCGCAGTCGGACACTAGGTGTCGTCTACACAGCCGTGGTCAGTGACCTTGACTGTAGCACAGATTGTAATTTTTGGCCTTCGCAAAAGTGATCACTGTACGCAAATGATTCGCCCTATCACTCACTAGAGTATTTGACTTCTATTTATTTGTACAAATAACAAAATTAATAAAACTTTTCTTTATGAACCGAACCGTGTGCTCACTAAATGGATTGTTATTCAACAATTAAGAGGATTGACTACCATTTCCGAAGGAACTGATGGACGTAGGGACTTGATCGTAAAATTCACCTACTATTATAAAGCCCCTACCTTAAACATAGCACTGCCAACCTTCAGTATCGTTTTGGTTCTGTAAATACATCAATCTATTGAACAACTTATGCCGCAACCGCAGAGAAAGAGATGACTGTGTCTCACCTTAGTAAAGAAATATTATGTCTAGAGTCTCATGGTCGCCAAACTCTGAAGGCTCTACTTTAGTTATAATTAACTTTGAAATTTACTGTGAATTTAAAAGCTAATCTATTTACTGTGATTTATCCTCAAAACTCTAAGATGGAAATAAACCGTATTAATCCTAATACCACGTTGTGGCAGCCATCTTTGAACTGTTTTACGTAATGAACTACCGAAATTCTTAATTGAATTGTCAACTCTCAATTAGCAAACTTTCGACAACAAATATAAAACTGAAGGCGAAGAAAGCGTAGAGTTTAAATTTTTCATGTTTAAATGTTCTGCATTTGCATTCTGAAGTACAATGTTCTGGAAACATGATTACGATTCTAAAGATCGTAATTTTTATACAAGTAATTATTTGCTGTAAGTCACACAGTTTTTGGTGTAGAATAGTGATGTAATGATCAACTAAAAGTATGATCACTCTTGCTAGTAAACTGAAATGTACAATTAATTTCTGTTATTTCACTTTGCCCTTTCTTGAGTGTTACTACAGGGTTATTACAAATGATTGAAGCGATTTCATAAATTCACTGTAGCTCCATTCATTGACATATGGTCACGACACACTACAGATACGTAGAAAAACTCATAAAGTTTTGTTCGGCTGAAGCCGCACTTCAGGTTTCTGCCGCCAGAGCGCTCGAGAGCGCAGTGAGACAAAATGGCGACACTAGCCGAAAAAGCGTATGTCGTGCTTGAAAGGCACTCACATCAGTCAGTCATAACAGTGCAACGACACTTCAGGACGAAGTTCAACAAAGATCCACCAACTGCTAACTCCATTCGGCGATGGTACGCGCAGTTTAAAGCTTCTGGATGCCTCTGTAAGGGGAAATCAACGGGTCGGCCTGCAGTGAGCGAAGAAACGGTTGAACGCGTGCGGGCAAGTTTCATGCGTAGCCCGCGGAAGTCGACGAATAAAGCAAGCAGGGAGCTAAACGTACCACAGCCGACGGTTTGGAAAATCTTACAGAAAAGGCTAAAGCAGAAGCATTTCTTAAACAGGAGATTGGAAAACCGATGGATTGGTCGTGGTGGTGATCATGATCAACAATTCATGTCATGGCCTCCACGCTCTCCCGACTTAACCCCATGCGATTTCTTTCTGTGGGGTTATGTGAAAGATTCAGTGTTTAAACCTCCTCTACCAAGAGACGTGCCAGAACTGTGAGCTCGTATCAACGATGCTTTCGAACTCATTGATGGGGACATGCTGCGCCGAGTGTGGGAGGAACTTGATCATCGGCTTGATGTCTGCCGAATCACTAAAGGGGCACATATCGAACATTTGTCAATGCCTAAAAAAACTTTTTGAGTTTTTGTATGTGTGTGCAAAGCATTGTGAAAATATCTCAAATAATAAAGTTGTTGTAGAGCTGTGAAATCGCTTCAATCATTTGTAATAACCCTGTACATTGAGAATTTTACTTTACTGAAAAAAATGAGGCGACCGGAGTGGCCTAGCGGTTCTAGGTGCTACAGTCTGGAACCGCGCGACCGCTACAGTTGCAGGTTCGACTCCTGCCTCGGGCAGGTTACTTAGGTTTAGGTGGTTCTACGTTCTGGGGGACTGATGACCTCAGAAGATAAGTCCCATAGTGCTCTGAGACATTTGAAAAAAATGAAAATCTTGCCTTGTGATAGCTTACGTCGTAATATGTGTGATGGTGGTTGCGTCATCAGAACGGTAGCGATCTATGAACTCTTCACGTGTCTGATAAATTAAAACATGCCAAGCTACATGACACTTCCCAGAGCCATTGTTGCAGCAGCCGCCATGGCTGACAGGTTTTCACAGCGTCATAAGTCCGGAAATTATTCTATCCACGACTTTATGATTTCAGAGTCGTCTTCACAGAGTGTAAGTGAAAATTCACACCACTTAGATGAAGGTTAGACGCACTATGTAGCACCACAACAATTTTACATACGCGGCAGCCACAAAGCGCCTTCACTACTCAAGGTTTCGTAACTGTCTGCCTTACCTCTCCAACTGTGCTTGTCACAACGGTACACACCAAGCCTATCGTCCAATCCGATTCCTTCAATTTTGCGGTATTAATTTTACTTTTAATTAACTTGGTGTCTAAATCTTTGGAGTAAGGCCGTCGCTTACAATTAGAGAATAGATGTTACATCTTTTCATCATTTTAAATAAAAGCACATGTAAAAATTAATACACTTTACAAGAATCCAAAGATGCATCTATTGCGAACCTCCACACATTGTCTCAAGATTAATCAATAGCTGTATCGAAAGCGATTTTAAAGAGAAATATTTTTAATGTGTTTGAGTATAATTGTTCCGTTACAATGGTCAACAAAAGAAATGCAGTTGCTCAACGAAAATAGGAAGTGAGTAATATTCAGGGAATGACAGGAATACAATAATATAAATCCCTTAGCAATAAAATAAATACGAAGTGCGGGCCAGCCAAGGTGAAATGGCTGCAGGATAGAGGTGTAGAAATCAAAAAATAAATTATCGTCGGGATGACTTACTCGGCATACAGAAATGTGACAAGAACCTTCGATGAAATTAAAGAGTGGTAACATTAAGAGCGAAATGTGAATTTCTATGTTAAACGCAGAGGAGAGAGCGTGTAGGTTAACGGAGTAAGATGAAGTCCTTTATGATAGGAAGGAAATGTCTGATGAAATGATAGAAGAAGAAATTGTAATCGATATGGAAACCTTAGCGGATCCAGTACTAGAGTCAGAATTTGAAGAGCTCAAAGAGATCAAGAAGACCTGAGACCAAATAAGACAGAAGGGATAGATAACATTTCAACTGAATATCTGGCAACGGAACATCGGGCATTCAAAAAAATTACATCCACACAATTCCGAAGATGGCAAGGGCAGAAAACTGCGAGAAATCTCAAACAATAAGCTTAACAGCTGTCGATTCAATTTGCTGACAAGAATAATGTACAGATGAACGGAAACTGAAGTTGAGGATCTGGTAGATTACCACCAGTTTGGCTTTACGAAAGGGAAAGGGACTAGAGAGGTAGTTCCAACGTTGTTCTTAATAATGGCGATAAGACTGAAGAAAAATCAAGACACGCTCAAAGAATTTATCGACGTAGAGAAAGCGTTTCACAATATAAAAAGGCAAGGGATGGTCGAAATTCTGAGAAAAGTAGAAGTAAACTATAAGAAAAGATAGGTAACAAACAACATGTATAAGAACCAAAAGGGCCAATAAGACTGGGAGGTCAAGAACGAAGTGTTCAGATTAAAAAGGGTGTAAGGAAAGGATGCAGTCTTTCATCACTATTGTTCAGTTTACATATCGAAGAAGCAATGACGGAAATAAACTAAAGGTTCAAGAGTGAGATTAAAATTCAAGGTGAAAGGATGTCAAAATATGGTGTATGTAATGAACAGTCTAATGAGTACAGAATTTGAATTGGGAGTGAACAGGAAAAAGGCAAAAGTAATAAAGAAGCACAGGAATGAGAACAGCGAGAAACTTTACAGCAAAATTGATGATCGTGAATTAACTCGGAAGCAAAATAATCTACGAAGAACGAAGCCAGGAGGACATAAAATGCGAACAAACACAGGCAATGAGGGCATTCCTGGCCAAGGGAAGTCTACTGGTATCAAGCATAGGCCTTAATTTGAGGAAGAAATTTCTGACAATATACATTTGGAGCACAACATTTTATGGTGGTGATCGATAGACTTACAAAGGGTTATTTCATGCTAAAAGTTGACCAGAATTACTGTTTGGTGTTTTCTGTCAGTGTGGTCCTAGAGAACATATTTGTAGGATGATAATGAAACTATATAGTTGAGACGTTCCCTGGAAACAACGAATTAACGTACATTAAGTCGATTTTCCGTTTCCTGCAGTAATTGCATCTGTACGAACAGTCTTTGTGCTCACAAATTATTATTAGCACCGGACAGACGCAACGCTCCCTACAATGATTTGACGGCCGTGCTGCTCCAAGTCGTTGTTCCAGCGACCCCAATACCAACTAGAAAACTCCCACGCCACTTTATCACTGTATCACTGTGCAATGTGCTGAGACGTATTTGTCAGAGACGGGATATCTGTAAAGTGGAATTTACGTTTTCCAACGTCACATAGAAAGTAAACAGTGACTGTAAACAAAATATGGGAAGTGATTGTGATCGTATATCCAGTACGGAGTGTGATTATGAGAGCCACCTAACTGGAAGGAAACGAAAAATTCAGGAACTGAGGCGGAGAAAGCGGTCGCGAAGAAGAAGAGGAATTCAGGACAGTGTTATGTTTCGCCGAAAATCAGCAAGGAAGTCTGTTGTAAGAATATTAGAGTCAGTAAGAAATGCTGTGCTAAGGAATCTTATCTAATAATATGCCCAACAGATCAAGAAGAGATTCTTGAACGATTTTGGGCTTTAGGTGACAGCAACACTAATGATACGTTCATGTTAAGCTTAACTGAAGAGAAAAAACCGTCCAGAACATCTAATACAGTAGATCTGTCAGAATCCTAAACCCACATTTATATATCATCCAAAATGCAACAATAATAAGACAGTATCCTCTAAATCCCTATTCCAAAGTATTTTGCAAGTTACCGAGAATCGTTTGAAGACAATTCTAAAGGCGGTGACTGCTACTGCTCTTACAGTAGAAAACAAAAGAGGGAAGGTTGTCAAGGCAAGCCCCAAAGGAAATATTTTGACAACTATTACCATAGTGTTACACAGTTATTCACTTCGTTCAGAGATCATTTTCTCCATGAAATGAATAGGTACTTCATATCAAGTATAAAACTTATTATACGCTCTTTAGGAAAAATAGTCTGTATCGTTTCGAAAGTCAAAAACTGATACTTGTGATTTTTGTCGGGAGTGTGAAGCTATATTGAATGTCAGTGCAAATGATTCTAGTAGAAACGTTTGTGAAAAACACAAAGTAAACGCTGCGGGGTACAATAAACCCAAGGACAAGTATTTAAGGTAGGCCAAACTTGACAACACAGATACCTTAGTGATAGAGTTTGACTACGCGCGGAACATGCCACAGTCTAAAGTGAGCATTACTGCGCAATTGTATAAAAGACTACTGTGGCTCTATGTATTTAATGTTCACTGTCACAATGACCAATCAAGTACATTTTATTGGTATCTCGAATGCTCCGGGAAATGGTTCAAATTCTATTTGTTCCTTTTTATATGACTTCATAAGTAGAAAACTCTAGGCGCCAAACAATATTAACACTATTATACTTCTAGTGGATTCGTATGGAACACAAAATAAAATATGAGCGTGCTACGATTTTGTACTTTGCTTTCAAAAACAAACAACGTAACCATCGAATTCGTATCTCCAATGCGACCGTAACTTCGTCTTATATGGAAAAATGCCAAGGAATATTGACAACATTGAGACTGTGCCCCAATATACTTCAGTGCTTCAGAGCTGCAGAAAGAATCCTGCACCCTTTGAGGTGATGAAAGGAGTGGACCTTATGAAAGAATGGGCGTCACCTTTATCACCATACTACGGCACAGAACCAAAAGGAAAGACACTACCTGGAAGATAGAAATGTGTCACTTTGTATGACAACGGAAACTCATTTTTCGACTCGTTTACTAATACGGGAAAATTCAGTCTTCCCAAATAAAGAAACGAGGATGTACATTGCCAGTGCGGAAGACGGACATGGCGATGACGAAGACGTCTCGTCCTAAGATTACGGATGCGAAGAAGAAAGATATCTTCGCACTACTGAAGTTCTTTCGAGACAACAGTGCAGAAATGCTGAAAATATAGTCGAAGGTTATGCATCTGCGGCAGACAATGACTTCCCAGGATGCGAAACAGACACATGATCGGTAGTAACCACTCATAGACTGTTGCAGGTCGTTGTTGAGAGCGGTATTGTGTTCTGTATATGTCTGTAATTGAATAAATGCGTTTCTCTCACTTTGTAAATGATTATTTTAATACTAGGTTTAGGATGTGTTATGTTCGTTGGTAATTTTAAGCTTGAGGGATCTGCCAGATCCATCCTTTGGTTGAGGGCAGTAAATGCAAATATATTTAAATTTAAGGTCGAGGGGAGAGAAAGCAAAGGAAAGGAAATGGATTGCTGATCTCACTGCACCACACGTAACACAATGACATGCGTACCCTCGTGGACTATCTTGCCACGTCTGCCTGCCGATCCACATTCCCACTGTGCGCCACCTATCCACAGTCTCTGCCCACTTCCTCCATGTTCGCTACTGTCAGATTCTCGCTTGTTGTCGGACGTATCTGTTCATTTGCACTGAAGTAGGTTGATCCACTGCCCATCTAGGTGTATCAATTATATGAATGCGTGGTGTCTGTTCTTTCGGACAATTTCGAAACAACAGACGCTACACATCCATATAAGTAAATGTAATGATTGCTTTAACAAAGGTTCGCCGGTTTTATTTGGCTTCTGTCTCATACCTGTTATTAATGGATCAGTTGTCAGTAGTAGTCTGTTTATTATGTCCGGACTGCGTTCTTCTTATGACAATCTCCTGGCAAAAACATTTGTCTCTTTCTCTGCTTATTTTGGACCTCAGCTGCTTCTTCTGATAAACTGCCTATGGGTAAGAGGGCATGTTCATCGATAGTTGGGTCATGCACCAAAATCTTGTGCATAGTGGGAGGCATAAGATGCCAGAGATATACATCAACACATAGTGTTGCTGTTTAAACAGTAAACGCAGAAAATTTGTCTATCTTATGTCCACTGGAAATACCTTTCAGAATATACCCGAATCGATAGATGAGTTGCAGAATTATATTTATTATTTCTGCTCATGTTTCGAGGTCTTCAAAAAATCTTCTACTGGTATTTCCATCATTGGTATTTCCATAGTCTTGCTCGTGAACATTTGTAGTTAATCCCAATTGATTTCTAAACGTTTCTTGTGTGGCTTTTTTCCTATCTTGAGCAAGGTTCCTTTTCTTGAGCTGATTTGCCACTTCTTGATGTTTATTTTATAGGGAAATTATAACAACAATCCGAAAATTCGGGCGTAGAGTACAGAAAGGCGCAGCTGAAGAGCTCCTGTATTTACATCTTTGGTTGCTGAATTTGAAGTACCCTTGTAAATGTAGCATCTCATTCTCGATGCTGACTCTCTTGCTGCATTACAGACCTTTGCATCTACCATAGTAATCGGCAATGTGTGGTTTCAAACTTTTGTGTAAACTGAATTCGCTGTGATCCACCACAACCCCGTTTAGAGATAAGAGATAAATAATCATTTGGAAGATCATTTAAATCCTCTTCCAAATATAACATTAATCCTTCACATCTGTGATTAGTCAAGGCTTGTAGTTGAATCTCATGTGGCAGTCACAGGGTGCCTCTTGAAGGATGCTGTAACAGGGACAGACCTCCTTTCCAGTTGTTCGGACTATTTCGTATTGTTTCTTGGCAGCGAAGCTTCCTCAAAATTTGACAAGGCTTGGATATGTGAAGTATTTTTTCTTCTTGTAAGCTTCTATGACTCTGATATAGGGCTTGTCTGTATTTAGCTCCTCGCGTAGTAGATGAAGTACTGTCTTCAATTACTTTGGAAACCTTGCCATTTCCAGATTCTCGGAGCTTCATTTGACTTGCATACGTTAATACTGCGATTCCAAATTTCTTTCGCAGTACCTGTGTCTTATGCATTTTACTGCATTCGCTCAACTCTTTGAACGATTTTGGTGGCCTAGCAACTTAAGTTATGCAACATGGGATTTCAGTGGTACCTTGTAGCTAATTATGGTTTTTTTTGAGAATGTGCTATTAACTTTCTGTAAACAATGCCATCATTTCTTTAATTGGGACTTTGATGAAGACAGTTTATGTTTAAAACGATTCTTTTCTTAATCAGGGAAGGCAGGAACTGATGATATACAGTTTTCCATAAAGTCCAAACTTTTTAGAAACTCTTCCTCAGAACATCTCTTCATAAGGTCATAGAGGCGCTTTCTTATCATAATTTTGACTTTTGAAGGACCTAGGATAAAAACAAAATGCTTTCAGAATTCATTTCGTAGATGACGTTTTGTAGAAGTGGTAAGCTATTAACGTAAAAGAATCGTAGAAATTCAAATTGCAGTACACAGCGGCTGCTTTTTTTTTAATTTCCAGTAAAGGAATGATTTTTCTGTCATACTGTATTAACACATTTGTAAGGAAGCACCCTGAAGTATAACAAAAATAATGATTACTGATACAAGTAATAAATAATACGTCTAAAAATAATTATAAATAACGGTACGTACCCGGATCTTCGGAATTCATACTGCTTTTCACCACAATTCAAGTAAAAACACACTTTAACACATTCAAAGACGCAGGGTGATTTCAAACCAGTAGAGAAGCTTCAGATGCACCGCAAGCGAGGCGCAGATACAGACTAGGTCCACAGCGTATCAGTGGACAATAAGCAAATGACACACTGCCTCAGCAGTGCCTCATCTGTCAGACTGTCGCAAGAAGTTATGCACGAATCAGTTGGGTATACGCCCTGCGAGGCAATCTATGGAAGGCACATGAACTGCCCGTCTGAACTCGATAAACCCCCAGCTAGAGCAAATATGAGTGAGGTAAATGGATTGATCTGCAGTCTTAAGCCATTCTGGAAACAGGTTAAGCAGAGAAATGTAAAGCTACTCAAACTAAGTTCCAGTGAATTAACAATAGTGCTACACTTCCGCAGAGTAAACCCGATGATCCTGTGTTGCTCTGAAATTAGTAGTAAGAAAGGGAAGAACTAAACAGTTCACTCGTCAGTATGAGGACCATTACCCTGTTTTACGGGTGACATCCCTCGCAAACGAGGAGATTCAATTGTCTGATCCTACTGTGATAGTTCATTTTGACCGGCTTAAGCCGTACCAAGGCCCGGCTGTGCCACAGCCAGCTGTACCACCGAGAACTGCTCCAAGCAAACGTGTTACTGCAATAAAAGTAAATAAAATGAAGGAAAAACCACTGCCTGTGTCTCCTCATTACTCATTAAGAAATAGGCACCCCTATGCCAGAAGGTCTAGGGACTAGGTTTGTTCTGTAAACAGAAAAGAAAATACATAGTTAGATTAAGTAGAGAATAAAAATGTGAGGAATAATTTATGTACAGGTATGACGAAGGGAATAATTTGTGTACAGGTATGACGAAGGGAATAATTTATGTACAGGTATGAGGAAGTCTGGAGTACCAGAATGCATTGTTATTTGAATTGTGTGTACAAACATGTGTCAGACAGACAGTTTTAACTGCAATAGACAAGTATTCTGCACCTAAAATGATAGAAAAAGACGCTTGAGCCACTTTATCACATGTAAGTGCTCTATGCTGTAGAATAAGTTGTAGTTTTAAGGATTAGTATCTAGAGCAGTGGAAAATGCTCTGTGCTGTTTTAAAGGAGAAAAGGAGTAAAGTGACGATCTATTGAATAGTAAAATTTGTTACAGTTGTGGCAATTTGTACCAAGTAGTCGAGAAAAAACTGTGAAGGTACTATTAGGCCCTTGGGAACATTAGCTGCCGAGTCAAACGGATAGCAACTGTTAAACCATGAATGACCTAGACTGTATGGAGCAAAGCTCCGTACTGAGGAAGATAGGTTTTTACAAGCGTTACTGCGTTTTTGCCATTTGGTTTAAATAACTTTGAATTGAACACAATACAATTTTGTTACAGACAAATATTAGATAGAGTTGTTGAATATAATCAAAACAGATTAGTTGCTCAAGTGTTACGGAGTGCCTTCCGCATGCTTTCCAGTAATTTATTTCACAATAACACTTAGGTCCTATATGAGCGTTATCTAAGTGACTGTGTACGCTCAGAGGATATTAATTATTTTCTGGTAGGAAGTGTACCGATTTTAAGTTTCATGTAGTTCTCAGTGAAACCCAACAAATTTATTATAATGAACTGGTTGAATAAGACTCATCCAGGAAGAAAGGATGCTGAGCTTCCACACTGGTTCCACTGACATATAGCAAGCTTGATACTATACCACTGCACAGTTAAGTATTCATTCCAAGTTAATGGACTACCCAGCCAAGCAACGACCTATTGGACACAGTAGAACGTCGACAAATTGGATTACATTGCTGAATTGGTATATTTCATTAATCAGATATGGAGACAGCAACATCTAAATGGCAGCGTCAGTTAGGAAGACTTACAATTAAATCGAAGTACAGTCGCTGAAACAACTACTGCTAGGTAAAGTAATTACACTTGCTCAAATTATTTAGAAAACCGATTCTGAAGAGGGTGACATAATTGTCATTCACTTTACACTCTTTTAACGAGTTGTTTTGCAAGGAATCAATTTAGATCAATTTTTCCACACTCAATAATCCATGTCTTTGCAATAATAGGAACATGCTTTTGAATTAGAGAGTCAACCAAGGTAAGTTTACTTCTGCCAGTCCTAGGGATGTAGTAAAGTACCATAAGGAATTTTACGAGAATATGTATCGCGCTATTCACCCATGGATTACCTAGAGAACATCATAATGATATCCCGCTAGGACACAGTAACCGAGTTATATGCTGAGAATACCAATAAATTTCGTGAGGGACGCCACACAGGTACGTCACACCGAGCGAGAATTTCTATTGCGCGGGTTTTCCCTTTCCCCGTCCGTCTGCTTAGCTGAATGTTGGGTTACCGCCCTCTGTAATAAAAATAAATAAATAAACTGAGTTAATGGAACGGCGATGAACTGGAACAAGCTTTACAGGACAAACGCCCCGTACAAGTAGAACAAACAATCATGAAGAAAATTAGGTCAACCAAAAAAAGAAAAACGGTAACGTGCTTGCCTCCTATGCAGCGGGCACGGGTTCGATTCCCAGTCGGGTTGGAGATTTTCTCCGCTCATGGACTGGGTGTTGTGTTGTCATGATTTCATCCTCATCACCGGAACGAGAGTCGCCCAATGCGGCGTCGACTGAAATAAGACTCGCGCTTGGCGGCCGAAGTTCCCTGGATGGGGCCTCCCAGCCTACATTGCCATACGATCATTTCATTTTTTTCTCCCTTCTCTATCGCAAGTCGGCCATCATGAAGCGTGTGTTCTTCACTCGGAATGTAGCCAATCTCCACACAATGGACGGCGCGCGTATTTGTTTGGCCATGCCGTACGTTCGCACATGTGCGACTACGAGGAAAACAGACTGTGAAGAACCTTTAAGTCACCCTGTTTGTTATCCATGCCTAATACTACCACCCGATAGGAAAAACACGAGTTTGATTGCATTACAGTTACATCGTAACGTTCTTCTTAGAAAAG
Source organism: Schistocerca americana (assembly GCF_021461395.2). Lineage (NCBI taxonomy): Eukaryota > Metazoa > Arthropoda > Insecta > Orthoptera > Acrididae > Schistocerca > Schistocerca americana. Next base: position 1,299,683 of record NW_025726082.1, on the reverse strand, counting down.
AATAAAAAATAAATAGTAAAAGGTAAATATTTAATTTTGAACTAGTCACAAATTTACAGTTATGTTCAACACTTAGGCATCAAATTAATAGCTTGTTTTACTGTCGTGTACCGAACAAACTATTCATGGCTCATTTCAGGGAACGTTCAGTACTCTTTATAGACTTTGTTGTAAGTCTCTTTAAAAAGAATTTATTGGTTTCCACAAGTAATTTGATTTCGCGATTTAATCGCAGGAACTAATACTATGGTCAAATTAGTTGTTGCCTAAACATACCTTTTCCTCCCTGCTAAGACATCTGATTGCCACCCCAACGATTGGCTTGGTTTTTATTACCTATCATCATGACGTAGGTGATTAATAGAGGTCCATATATTGCCAAAGGCCCTGCTTCTGTGTGCATCTTCGTGAATCACCCATTAAGAGAAAGATATGCTAATATCCGAACCATGCATGAAATTGTTGACCTTAACAGCATTGTATGTAAAATTATGGTTATGATAAAATCTTATTCGAGCTACAGTCCAACCAGTACTTATTCCAGACTACCATCTCTAATTTCGAGATCAAACCAAGATGAAACAGTTGAGTATTGATTAGTTCCATACTAAAACCCTGAACTTCGGGAACTAATTTGTGTATTCAGTCTACGAAGCCACTGAGACTATCGATTTTCAACTTAGAAATTACTAAATATTGATTGTACCTTTCTGTATTAGCACAAACAGGAATTCCACGCATACCTATTGCGTGTACTGCGAATCAATATAGGTGTTGATGCCGCCTAATAAAATGGAATATTGCCGTGAATATTCATCGTGACTACTATCTGAGGAGTCGAAACGACGCACCGCGACAAGCCGCCTGGTTGGGTGCGCAACTCGACCCCGCAACGATGGCACATACCAGGTGCCGATAGGCAACAAACTGCTCCACGAGCCAGACGCTGTAGAGCGCACTAGCCACCCATTACAATCGACTTTAAGAACTTTGAAAATATAAGCCATTGTCGACTATTTAATACGCAAGTGATGCAACATTCATTCTTAATACGCTTACTGCTACACGCCTTACAGTAGTGGATTTACTAGCAGAAACCCCGACTAAAGAAGTTCTACAAGGTTTGAGACCATAGCGAACCTGCACCCTACGGCCGGAATTACTCAGTCCCAACTGGACAATCTCGTCGGGCTAAATCGACCTTTTGAACAAAAGAACACTAGTACAACATACTGGAATAACGAATTTGGAGACATAGTTCACCTTTAGCGATGAAACACAGTACTACAGCTGTTAAAAATTATTGATAATTAGCACTGTATCCTACCACACTGGAGATACACTTTACGTTTGTACATTCTGCCTTATTACATCGTACAATATGACACTGGAAGAGCTATGTATCTACTGCAAACACTGAGGATGAATCATATGTTGCAGCACTACACGTAAACCCAATAGAGAAAAACTGATTGTCATGTTATTGGTAATACCATGACACACTCTACACTTGAAAACGAGTTACGAATTACATATTCATGAGGCAAGTTATTTTGATTTATTCGCCTAAAGACAGATACAACTTACATATTACGCACCAAGCCAGTCTAATACTACTTTAAGAAGCCACACTGCGTATATCACCTTTATTGCTGAGATCCCATTGCTGGACGCATCTACATACTTAAGTTCGTCACCGAAGGACTATCGATGGTGCCTACGAGAGTCGTCGATCCAGCACAGTCGTGTATTATAGTCGCAGGTAAGTTGAACACAAGTGACTGAAGTGCCAAAACAAACGAGGGTTCTCATTTGAAATAATGGCACTCTAAGTACCATTGACGACGATAGGAGGTTCCAGACGTAAGCACATGAGAGAGCTAGTAATAGTTTAAACCGATGCAAGGAAACAGTTTTTCTTTAGTAACAAGACTCAAGGAGCAATGATAACACGAGATTAAAAGACTTGAATCAGTACCCTCACAGGAGGCGGAATTTTCAAAGTACCTTCACAAGTTCGAGAGTTTGAGAAATAAAAAATATTGGAGATTGCATCAGAATTAATAATGGAAGAGTTGACTATGTCCACGCTGCTCTAGCTACTAATAACGATTATTGTGTTTAGCACAAGGTTATTTAGCTTCGTCCCACAGTTCTTATGTATATTAGATTTTATTATTTTGTTATATAAAGAGTGACAGTTTTTCCTTCCCTCTGAGCTTGGTCATAGACTTAAGTACATTTTTTGTCATGTGTATGCCGATAATGAAATAAGGGAACTGTCTTAATGCAGCTAGATATGATTAGTATGAGCGAACATGTCTTGATGAAAGTATGTAAAGTCTGGCAATTCTTATTGGTTCATTTATTAATAAAATTGATAAGGGAAAGATTCCCTCTAACGTCTGCTTCATTTCCACTGCTGTGACTGATTCAGTGATTTACTATTTTACCTTGTGGAAACGCATTTGAGATGGAATACGCGTACTCTAACGCGAATTGCCATATTGGCATTTGATTTGGGTTACAGCAACAATTCTAATTGAGCGCACGTTAGCGTATGTTATTTCCATGAGAACTGGTAGTAGTCACCTGCGACAAGGGAAGTCTATGATGAGTGATCCTATTAATAACATCACTGTTTAACTTCTTAGTACCCTACCAAGTATGCTTTGCACACAGCACAACAGTTTACACTAACAACTTCGCAGAGAAAATAATTTGGGTTTGTTGCTATAATTCTACCGCTAAGGGTACATAAAATTGAATTTCTGGCTCCGCAGGGTTACAACACATCTAGTAATGGGTTCCCATGCTACAGTGCACGCAAAATGCCGTGGCCACTAGATGCACAGTCGGCAGGGGAAGCATGGGAGAGTGGCAGTGGCGGGGGTCGCTCAGAGCGTTGTAGGGGAAATGCCTAGCACTGGAGGGGAATTGCCATTCTTAAGTGAAGCCTACACTCACATTTTTGGTAAATATTAAGCAGGACCCCTCCACAGCCACACTTGCATGGTGACCATTCAGAAAGATCTGTCGGCTCTTCTTTGATTAGCATCTAAAAAGTATTCTTCCGAAAATTCAGTGATTTATTTTCGCCTAGTTTGCTATTTTATAACTTTCAGAGAAGAGTCACAAGTGGGTAATTTCGAGTAAAACCTACACGTTTCTCTTGTTGTCATGTTAAAATTTGCTTCTTTTGCCAAACCTCAGAGGATTTTATAGTCTCTCCTGACTAACACATTGTGCAGACGCAGTTACGAGAGAATTCTGAAACAGTGGTTTATTAAGTTTATCAGGTGAAGTTCAAAACATATGGCGCCAAGCACTATGGAACTTAACATCTGAGGTCATCAGTCGCCTAGACTTAGAACTACTTAAACCTAACCAACCTAAGGACATCACACACATCCATGCGCGAGACAGGATTCGAATCTGCGACCGTAGCAGAAGCGCGGTTCCGGACTGAAGAGCCTAGACCCGCTCGGCCACAGCGGCCGGCATCAGGTGAAGAACTAAGGAAAAGTACCGTCAGTATTTTATGAAAAATAAGACATGTAGTGACTTCATTTACGTTATTGCAAAACTAATAGCATTTCTCGTAACACCAGCTATCGATAGCCCTAAAAAATTACATTCCTTCATCAAAAAAGTCTGTAGCTAGTGGAATAACACGGTAGATAATGAAGTATTGCGCAGTAACTATACGGCAAAATATATCCTCTTTTTGTGATATCATTTGCCAAAATTTCATTTCGATGTCTCAAACCTTTTATGAAATATGAGAAATGTTGTGGATATTTCACTCTGGCTTTATCGCTGGCGCGGTGCGATCGCAAATAAATGCACTACATCATATCAGTTTTCTCGAGATTGGTGACAGTTAGAGACCTCTGACAAAGTCTAGAGAAAACTTCAATATGTTAGCAAATTTGCCGGCCGGTGTGACCGTGCGGTTCTAGATGCTTCAGTCTGGAACCGCGTGACCGCTACGGTCGCAGGTTCGAATCCTGCCTCGGACATGGATGTGTGTGATGTCCTTAGGTTAGTTAGGTTTAATTAGTTCTAAGTTCTAGGCGACTGATGATCTCATAAGTTAAGTCGTATAGTGCTCAGAGCCATTTGAACCATTTGATTTGTTAGCAAATTTCATATGCAGCTTACACCTGCTTACAGACGAACACCAAATCATGTGATTGGTAAGCATTCAGATCCGCACAATACCATATAATGCCCCCTCTTTTCCACTTCTGGGTTGACTGGAAGTATTATCGTTAACACATGAACGTGGCTCATTCTATTGGCTGTTGTCCAAGTTCAGCGTTTCACGATGACACAGTCCACACAGCATACTTCACCAATTCGTTCAACGACATAGCAACGCTCTTTCTGTTGCCAGTTATCTTATGTTAAGTAAATCTTCTGCGCTATTAGCTAATTAACTGAAATAATAATAGAACTAACGCAACACGGTGTGTACTACTGTAGGCATCCTGACTAGTATCAGAGGGTGCTATAACTAAATCCTCATAAACAAGTGATAGCCACATTCACCGAGACAGTTCAGCATGGCCGACAGGTGCTGTATTATGTTTGCTCTACTTACCAGTGTTGCAAGTGCCCCACCGTTCCAAAACCACCCATCGTCATCAGGTTTAATGTTTGAGCCGTTGGATAATAAGCTATACACTGCTCACTAGGTCAATTTAGTGGCTGACTTGGACTTGGCCGTTTTAGAAGAAGAAGTAGCACTACAAAAAATCACCAATCGATGAATGGCATGCGAAACAATTTTGCGAAGCCAGGGCTAAACCGAAACGCTTCACATAAGGCACATTAAACAGGTGCTTGTTACCACCCAGGGACAGCTGTGAAGCATTTCGGACGCCGTACCGCTGCAACGCACAAAGTCAGGTTGCTTCAACGAGGGCAGCGCTGTAATGAACATAATATCCGGCACCTCCGACCGAGCTGACGCTGGTCGTTGGGATAAAACTCTTCCACAAGTCTATTCTTTTACTGGCCAACACCATGAAACCCTTGCACGCCAGCGTGTGTGGCTCGCGCAAATTGAGGTCAATCTTCTGTCTACCACCGGACAAATTCGTAATGTAGCTATTGAACTAATGCAACAATACGAGGAACTGAGGAATTGAGTCCAGCACAAATTGGTTACTAGGCACAAGGAGCAGTCAAACCTAGCCGCTACCCTGGAAGTAACTAAGGCACCACAAATTCTATTGTATAAACCCACGCAACTCAATTACATGCTACTACATTGTATGCTATTATTATTCAGCCAGGCTGACAACAAAAACCTTAACTTTGACTTATTATCCGATGAACTTTTCTTGTAAAATCATAGTAACAACTCTTTCCACAGATATAGCAAATTATATAATTTTGTTAGAAGATTTAATGAAAAAGTCCAAACGGCACTGACTAGTTTAATACAAAGGATGTAATGGCAAGGTGATTCTTCGAATTCTGTCACTCGTGACGGCATATAGGCAGAACGCTCTCAACACTGTGGTGAAGGACAGGCAACAAAACACACTGAAATTTGGCCTTGCACAAATGTAAGAACAGTTTGATGGCGTTAAGAGAAAAAGAAAGGAAAAGTGATCAGAAAATAACATATATGACCTTTATTTTGCTATCAGATTACGAAAAGTTGCATAGGTTCATATTATCATTCAGAATACCCAGACTGACGTGAGCGGTAGTCACAATGTCAAGATTTTCTTCGACATAACAATGTTTGTGAGATTTCAGGAGACAATAAATTATATTTCGGCGGCCATTGCAAGGACATTTGCAAACGTGACAGGTTTCGAGATCGTGCATCTCGATTTCGAATGGGTTGTTCTTACATAGCTAAAAGTGGGAAAAGGAAGCGATGTAACGTTGCTTCATTGTATGTTAGAAACGTCAATGTAACACCATATGCGGAAATGAACAGCCATCCATAGAGTGTGCGAGTGAAACTCTTGTTGAAGAACAAGGGCGTTAATTGGAAATCTTGTGGGCTAACCACAATCTGTGGCAAAAAAGTATGGTGATTTTCCTAAAATATCTACTGAGCTACTAGGGTGTGGTGACTGTGCAAGCGCCAACAATAGATCGCAGCACAGGCATGAACAGTGCATGAAGTAAGAACAAAGTATTTGAATGAAAATTGTACGAATTTATTTTGACCTTCTCTCTTTTAATGTATAGTAACTAACGTCAGTTTGCACAGATGTGAGCTGCAAGTGGCCAAAATACATCTTCGAATCCCAAAGGATAATCTCAAATGTTAGGCCGCGAAAGGATCAATAAGGCGTGCCGAGGGTGTGGTCTGAGCGGCGCCATAGTCCGCTCTTTGATTCCGCGTCACACTGTACTGAAACCGGCCAACGTGAAATAGGTTCGGGCAAACGTCGCAGGCATTGTTAAAAATTTAATTATAAGCTCGAAAAAAATTTACGGATTTAATGTTTTAATTATTTGCAGAGCATACTGAGGTTAACCTGCACCCCTGGCAGAAATGTCATAATGGCGGCCCTCCTCTCGCCCTGTAAGGCTATAATTTTGTCAGAAGATGTAATAAAAAATCAGACCTTACAGGAAAATATTGCAGAATGAAGTAAACTGACAAGATGTTTTGAACACAACAAATAAAATGTATTATTGTAATAAACAAATTTGAAATTGTATAGATAGTCTGAAAAAATTAAAAGTAAAAATTCTATATATTATGGTTCATAGAAGCTACTTTACCTTGATAATAGTATGACGTATGTCGAAGAACAGTTTTTATTTGCTCATAAATTGGTAGAAGTGTATACAGAGTGTTTCAAAATTCATGTCACACACTTCTAGAGGTTGGGAGGAGACTTAGTAGATCAAGTTTAACGTAGGAACCCATATCCGGAAACGTCATACAACGACGCCACAGAGCGCCGGTGCCTGTAAGTGTGTGTATATACAGAGTGATTCCATGATGATGTCACACACTTTCATGGATGATAGACAAGAATAAATGTATCAGTTTGAGGTAAGGGTCCGTGTACTGGAAGCGAACGAGTCAGAAGTTACAAGCGAAAACCATTCTAATACCTCATACAGTGGAATACATGTATTGGTACTGTCATTGCTAAGGTTGTAGGATAGGCAACTTTCAGAGGTGATAGTATGTACCAAAACAAGAAAATATCTCTAGTAAACATGGACTATAAAATGCATAGCTTAAGAGTTATGAGCACTTGTTCAATAGAGCAGACACGTTTCACACTAGCGAAGATGAACAAGTGGTCTTAGTTGCTCAGCTTTGTATTTTAGGCCCATATTTACTATTTTTTCTTATATTGGTCTATACCACCACATATGAATGTTGCAACAACAGTATCAGTACATCTATTCCAGTATCAGAGGTATCAGAACGGTTTCCGCTTGTAACTTTCGATGGTTCGTTTCCGGCACAGGTTTCCTTGTCTCAAATTGATATATTTACCCTTCTCCATCATCTTTCATAGTCTGTAACATCATCATGGAATTACCCTGTATATGCATACATCTACAGGCGCCGGCACTTGTAAAATTGTTGCTCTGTAGCGTCGTTGGATGACGTTTCTCGATATGGCTTCCTATGTAAAACTTGATCTAAGTCCCCTCTACAACCTCTAGAAGAGTGTAACATGAATTGTGGCAGCGCGTATTAGCCGCGTAGTTTGAGGCGCCATGTCACGGATTGCAAGGCCCCTCCCGCCGGAGGTTCGAGTCCTCCCTCGGGCGTGGGTGTGTGCGTTGTTCTTAGTATAAGTTAAAGTAGTGTGTAAGTCTAGGGACCGATGACCTCAGCAGTTTGATGCCTTAGGAATTCACACACATTTGAACACTTTTTCGATCAGAATTGCCAAACACCCTGTACATTAGTAATTAGAAATATAATAATGTATCAGTTTCCCGAAAGTGTGTTTTTATTATAATTTTGCTTTGCATTTTCTTGCTTTGAGCGGAAACTGGAAATTTGTGGTAAGTTACTGTGGGACCAAACAGCTGAGGTGAAACAGTCCCTGGGCTTACACACTACTAAATCTAACTTAAACTAAATTACAGTAAGGACAAGACACACACCCATGCCTGAGGAAGGACTCGAACCTTCGAAGAGGAGGGGTGGGGGGGGGGGGGGGGCACCGCGCGAACCGTGCTAAGGCGCTTCAGATCGCGCGGCTGCTCTCAGCGAAGCCTACTCATTGATTACGTCATTTACGCCCAGCTACTCAGCTGCTTCGTATTCTGTCCTTAAGAAATCTAAATGGACTCTCTGATTTCACTCACACTTGACTTTAACTAGTATTTTATGATCTTCGATTTGCCGAAATTGTGTTCACAATAGGTTGTACAATCACTGGCATTATCGTAAATATTCTCATACCTGTATCGTAATGGGAAGCCGTCTCAACGGAACTTGGTAGTAGCTGTTTCGTTAAGTAGCTCCACTTTATCAATATATCTGCTACATGTGGCACCAAAATCAACTGCGCATTTTTAGTACGAAATACGTTCAGTTATAAAAGTTAGCATTCAACCGTTTTTTGTTCTACACACGACTCAATAACGCCTTTGGAGAGACAATGCTACCTTCATATTTTCAAACGTAGCTCGCGAAGTTAACCGCTGAAAAGCTTACCAACACATTTGCGGCGTTCATAAATTAAAATAGAAAATAGTACGTAGGAACGTGAGCCCACGTCTTCCATTAAAATCCTCGACTGCAGTCAATAGTCGTCCCATCTGACACCCCACACCACATCGGGCTGTGTCCTCTTGTTTCGATGTGGTCTCCAAGTGTGTGAAGTTGACCAAGGTTCTGAGGAAGATATAGGAGAAATAATAAATGTGGTTGACGAGTGCCAGAGAAAACCTGAGTTTTCCACGAAGTGCGAAATGCATAACAAATTACGATTCCTTGAGTTGAACATTAAGAGGCAGTGCAGGATAAGTATGCTTCTACCGTCTAAAGGAAGTTGATACGGACGAATACTCTAATTCCTGATACACTAATGCCATCTACAGGCTTATAAAGAGGTTACTTTTCGTACCTCAGTACACAGACCAGTCAATGGACCAATGAGCAAGAAGGATAAAGAAAACGAAGTTAACACCATTAAGAAGACAGCGGTTAATAATGGTTACAGAGTAGACATCATTAATAAATTGTTGCGTGAAAGTACTACAAACAGAAACAGTAACCTTAATGAGGAAAAATTATAACAGGTCACTACAATGTAATACGGAACATTCTAGAGAACGGTCGCAAAAATTTTTAAACCTCACCGTGTGAAAATAATGTTCTTGACAAATGCCAGCCGGAGTGGCCGAGTGGTTCTAGGCGCTACAGTCTAGAACCGCGCTACCGCTACGGTCGCAGGTTCGAATCCTGCCTCTGGCATGGATGTGTGTGATGTCCTTAGGTTAGTCAGGTTTAAGTAGTTCTAAGTTCTAGGGGACTGATGACCATAGATGTTAAGTTCCATAGTGCTCAGAGCCATTTGAACCATTTTTCATCAGTCGCCTAGAACTTTGAACTTTGAACCTAACTAACCTAAGGACATCACACACATCCATGCCCGATGCAGGATTCGAACCTGCGACCGTAGCGGTCGCTCTGCTGCAGACTATAGCGCCTAGAACCGCACGGCCACTCCGGCCAGCCCGAATTCCTCGGAAAGCTCTTTTATCCTGTTGTAGTTTCTCTTTAGGTGGGTGAATGTTCATTTCGATGCCTCGGAGGAACGTCCAGTTTAAACTTCAGAGTTCAACCTCCGCTGTCATTTTCGGCAGAACCCGCACTTCTGCGCTGTGTTTACATGCGGAGACTTTCATTCTTCCTTTTCAGAATCATGTCATGGAATGGGAGTAGACTCAAGGCTCTAACCACCTCTGAGCGATTGGCTACAACAAAATGAAATAGAGAAGGGTAGCAGATTGTTTAACACTATTTCATTCCTCGGAACTCGGAATCTCTGTGCTCATTGACGGCGATTCCAAGTTCTAATGGCAAGGTAGTTGAGTTTCATACAGTTATTAGGGAACTCACTTTGTCTTAGGATTTTGTAAAATACTTTTTCTCAAGCTCTTGTAGAGTAAAAACACCTCTCATGCTCTTGTAGAGTATAAACACTTCAGGTTAGGAGAGATGATGAACGAAACGAACCTCTCTACCGCAGAAAAGATGTCTATGCTTAAGCACTAAGTTAGGGTGTCCATTCGTCCCGTTTTTCCCGGGACAGTCTCGTTTTTTACCAAAATGTCCTGCTGTCCTGAAAGTTTTTTTGGGGATGCTCAAATGTCCCGTTTTTTATGATTCCGCTTGGCTAGAGTATTTTACGCTACTGGTTGTTTGACTTGCTATTAACTGCGCAATTATTTACGCTAGGAAGCGTGTGATGACTTTCAACACACCCCAAACATGTACCGAACTGTCAAAAATCGCAAGTAATTTTGAACGCACTATAGGTTACGAATAACAACGAAGATTCTTCTCTTCTAAATCGACCCACTGAATCCGTCCTTTCGGTCCAGAGATACTCTACACCACTGATACTTGCTCTCTGGCTTTCGTCACCACACTGTTAATGTTTTGCACTGTGCAATCAGTTTCATTATGCCAAAACGAAAGTGTAATTTTAACAGCAATATAAAATGCGAGTTTCCTTTTATCACTGGTAGTGGAGAAACTGTAGAATGTACGTTGTGCAGATCAAAATTTGCTGTTGGTCATGGTGGAAGGTCTGACATTGTGAATCACATTAAGACGAAGAAACATCGCATGAGTGATTAAACGAAAAGAGCAAATAAATGCGTGAGTGACTACTATGTATACTTAAAATCAGTAACAGAAATGGATAGGCAGTTGGCAGCACAAGAAGCTACGTTTGCATACCACAGTGCAATGCATAACCATAGCTATAAGTCAGTGGACTGTACTACAGCAGTTGTTAAAAAACTTTTCAATCCTAAATGCACATGTGGACACACAAAATGTAATGCAATCATTTCAAATGTTATTGCACCGTATGCAGCTCAGCATGTTTTAAATGAACTGAAAAGTGCTCGATTCATTTCTGTGATGATTGATACATCGAATCATCTGGATTTGAAGTTGGTTCTTCTCCTTATCAGGTATTTTCACCCTGAAAATGGCATCACGGTGAAAGTGCTCGAATTGCTTAATTTAGCTGGAGAAACTTCAGATTTACTTCAGAATTATGTGCTGGAGGTTTTAAAGAAATATGATCTTGAGGGAAAGGTGATTGCAGTTTCTGCAGACAACACTAACACCAGTTTTGGTGGTAAGCAGAGGAAAGGAAAAAACGATTTGTTCTATAAACTGCAACAGAACACAGTGAATAATATAGTAGGTGGTGCACAATTCCTTACAAACTGGCTCAGATTGCCTACCCATCGACTGCCAATTAATTGTAAACAAAATCTACCAGCACTTCCACATTTTCTCTGAAGTCATTCTGTAAGTTTAGTGAAACTGAATACAAAACTGTACTTGGGCACAGCAAGACAAAGTGACTATCTCTGCTACCAGCATTGAAAAGAATTGTAGAGATATTTCCTGCTTTGAAATCATATTTTATATCCCCTGTTAAGTGTCTTGTTATCCTTAAACAATTGTTTGATAACCCTGTGTCTATTCTCCTTCTACATTTTCTTGTTAGCCAGCTAAAACCTTTCTCCACAACAATTAAATGTTTTGAGAAACAAGAAATCACAACAGTGGAAGTTTATCAAGAAATAAGCAAATTATTGGGCAAATTACAATGTAGAAAATCTGGAAGGTTTCTCACATCCTTTGTACATGAGGCTCTAAGGAAGCTGGAAGAAGATGGTGAAATTACCGAGAACAATTTCATATTTATGCTGACATCTTCTATGACTCTTGCACTGAGTATATTAAAGAATAGTGTTTACCATTTCTCACACCTTTTTAAGTATTTGACTGGGTTAATACTGAAAAGGAGAAACTACAGTGGAACGATATTCAGGACTGTTTTGTTTTTGTTAAAAGTATTGTACCAAGTTTTCCTGTCGATGAAGGCGAACTGTTCGATGAATTTTCATGTGCACAGATCTTCATAAAGAGTGAAGAAGGAGACAAAGAAAGTGTTAGTGCAACGTGGTGTAAAATATTTGCTTATTTAAAAAGCAAAAACATTAACATGAAAAACATGATTCATTTTATGGAGTTTTGTCTGGCAATTCCTGGGTCAAATGCTGCTGTGGAACGTGTGTTTTCGTTAGTGTCAGATGAAAAAAACAGAATGAAAGTTGAAACAGTGAGGGCCTTGCTCATTGTCAAAACACACTTTAATGGTGTATTGTGTACTGACTTTTATGATACAATTTCAAACGAAAATGCACTTCTTGATAAAGTACATGAAAGTGAAAAGTACGGTGATAGTGTGGCAGAATAATTGAAAATAGTGATTTGGGATCATCTGAGTGCACGTTGTAAAGGTAAACTTGTATGTGTATTAAATTTAGTCAATGCAGTATTTATGTCCCGTTTTTTTCCTTCATTGTCCCAGGTTTTTCTCTAATTTATTTCAAATGCCCCCTTTTTCAATGCAAAAGAAATGGACACCCTACACTAAGTGCAAAAGGGGAGCCGACATCACATCTTCCAGCTGCTGCTGCGGCCAGGCCGTTTATTTACGCCTTGCCCGATTGATAAGATGCCACATCGTCATGGCTGCCGAAGCAGTTTAGAAACAAACCTAACCCGCCCCCTTCAGGAGCCGAGTATGCAATCTTAAAATCAGATATCCAGCTTGTTGATTTCAGTGCACATTTTCTGGAATCTAATGGTGTTTGCTCCTACCTTGCAGTGTACTTTCTGCATCTAATTAATAGCTTACGTAGTCACTAGTCATGTCTGTTAAGTCCTAACATGATTCTGTTTTATCGTCCCTAACCACATGTGCCGAGGATATACTTAGAGTTGTATTCCCTTGTCCAATTATTAATGATTCTTTTAAGACGTCAGTTCCCTAACTTTCATGTTCAAAATCAATAAATCTACTTGTATAGTGTCCACTTGTTTCCATTCGTAGCTAATTTTTCTATATGAGTGGTGCGGTATCCATTTATTTCATGCTCAATTGGGTCGCCCCTATAGATATTAATTTAAATAAGACATTTTCCGTTGCGTGACAATACAGTTGTTATCAATAATTTGCGTGATCATTTGGAGTGGTTCTTCCTTCTGTTGGGCACCAGAATTTAGTTTTGTGCATCCTAGGGACATGCTCTGAACACAGTCCACCAAAGCGGCCCGTCTAACGAGCGGGCGCCGCACTGCTCCGTACTGAGCTTCAGTAGTCTCGGACGGAAAGAGCCCGTGACGTCACCACGCAGGCCATCGCACCCGCTTCAGGTTTAGTGGTACAATGCCCAGTTGATAGCCCATCATAAACTGAACATAGATCAAGCATGAAATCATGAGCAAAGTGATGGTATTTGTGTGTCGTCAGTACTTCACGCGAAATCAGAAAAAAAAAAATTATGTTAGACACCCGCACGGTTGTCGTCGATGGTTATTAATGGCTTGTCGAAGACGTGTGTTTTGCATCGTGCTCCGACTAGCGCAATAATGAATCGAATGAATTGCCCGACTAGGCAAACCGTGGACCTGAACAGAATGGGAAACATCGTCGTCTTTACGTTCAAGAAAGAATTAAAGGAGATATAAATCAACTGTGTTCAACTACTGATACACGTAGAGCTCTGATACATGCTACTCGAATACACAGTCTTTCAAATGACTACCAACCTAGTAAAAAGCAGAGATTTTAATGTAATTCGTTTCTAAGTCTGCGGTGGCTGTAAATTCGAAAGGTAACAGCAGTAACAGTTTTATTTACCTGTATCCCTCATTTGCAGGGGTAGTGGACGTTTCGTAGTATTATGGCATAAGAACCAAAACAACACAATACGAATGCATAAATACTTACACTACGGAAAAACTATTTTTTGAAGGGCAGAATCCCAGTCTGTTTTAATCAGCACAACCTCGTTCGATTGATGTTCACTGTCTGTGATTGTGCCGACTGATACTACCGTACTTTAGTTAGTGCGTCCATTAGAACACATATGGTCCTGTTACTTATATCACTATTTTCTAACATTATGTACCACATATTCCCAGAATTACATATTAGGCCTTCCATAAACTTGTAGACCTGATTTCCACGAAGCCCACATAACGTAGCTGTACTCCAGATCAGGGTGGACAAGCGCGGTGTAAGCTGTCTTTTTAGTAGATCTGTTGCATCTTCTAATTGTTCTGCCAATGAATCGCAGTCTTTGGTTTGCTCTACCCACAATATTATCAATGTGATCCTTGCAATGTAGGTTATTCGTGATCATTGAAGTACGCACTGTATTTCGAATCTCTGCAAAACTTTTCCAATATTGGGGATTTTGCATTCTTTTAAATTTGGCATGCTTCTTTCGTTGCTTCTGCAACAGCGATCTGACCTGTTTTGCCTACCATGGGGGATTAGTACCATCACTTATTAATTAATTTGATATGTATCTCTCAATTGCAGTCGATACTATCTCTAAGTATTTAATTGAATTTACAGCCTTCAGATTTGTGTGAATCATCGCGTAATCGAAATTTAGCAGATTTCTTTTAGTACTCATGTGAATAACTTCACTCTTTTCTTTATTCAAGGTAAGTTGCCACTCTTCGCACCAGACAGATATCTTATCTAAATAATTTTGCAATTTGTATTGGTCATCTGATGACTTTACAAGACGGTAAATGACAGTATCATCAGCAAACAATCTAAGATCGCTACTCAGATTGTCTCCTATGTCATTAAGGTAGATCAGGAACAAAAGAGTGCCTATAACACTTCCTTGGGGAACTCCGGATATTACTTCTGTTTTATTCGCTGACTTTCCATCTATTACTACGAACTGTGACCTCTCTGACAGAAAATCACGAATCCAGTCGCACAACGGAACAATATTCCATAGGCACGCAGTTTGGTCAGAAAACCCTTGTGAGGAACGGTGTCGAAAGCCTTCTGGAAATCTAAAAATATTGAATCAATTTGACATCCCCTGTCAATAGCACTCATTATCTCATGAGTATAGAAAGCTAGCTGTGTTTCACAAGAAGGAACCGTGCTGACTATGTGTCAATAAATCGTTTTCTACTTTATACTTCATAATGTTCGAACACGGTATACGTTCCGAAACACTACTGCAAATCGACGTTAGTGATATGGGCCTGCACTTTAGCGGATTACTCCTATTTCCCTTTTTGGGTATTAGCGTGACTTCAGCAGTTCTCCAGTCCTTTGGTATGGGTCTTTCTGTGAGCGAACGGTTATATATAATTGCTAAATATGGAGCTATTGCATCAGCATACTCTGAAAGGAACCTGAGTGGTATACAATGTGGATCCGGGGCCTTGACTTTATTAAGTGATTTAAGCTGATTTGCCACACTGAGGATATATACTTCTATGTTTCTCATCTTGGCAGTTGTTCTTGATTGGAATTCCAGAATATTTACTTCGTCATCTTTGGTGAAGGAGTTTCTGAAAACCGTGATTAATAACGCTGCTTTATTGGCACTGTCATCAGTGACTTCACTGTTGCTATCGTGCAGTGAAGGTGTTGATGCGTCCTGCCACTGGTGTGCTTTATGTATGACCAGAATCTCTTATGATTTTCTGCCAGATACCGGGACAGAATTTCATTGTGGAAATTATTAAAAGCATCTCGCATTGAAGTACGCACTGTATTTCGAATCTCTGCAAAACTTTTCCAATATTGGGGATTTTGCATTCTTTTAAATTTGGCATGCTTCTTTCGTTGCTTCTGCAACAGCGATCTGACCTGTTTTGCCTACCATGGGGGATTAGTACCATCACTTATTAATTAATTTGATATGTATCTCTCAATTGCCGTCGATACTATCTCTTTGAAACCATTCCACATCTTTTCTACACTTACATGATGAGATCGGAAAGACTGTAGACTGTCTCTTAAAAAGGCGTTAAGAGCATTTTTATCAGCTTTTTTAAAGACTTATACCTCGCGTTTCTTTTTGATGGTTGTAGGTGTTACGATACTCAGCCTTGCAGCAACTGCCTTGTGATCGCTAATCCCTGTATTCGTCACGATACTCCCTATTTGTCTAGGATTATTTGTTGCTAAGAGGTCAACTATGCTTTCGCAACTATTAACGCTTCGAGTGGGCTCGTGAACTAAGTGTTCAACATAATTTTCTGACAAGGCATTCAGTACAATTTCGGATGACGTTTTATGCCTGCAGCCGGCTTTAAATGTACAATTTTTCGAGCATATCGAGGGTAGATATAAGTCACCACCGACTATAATTGAATGAGTGGGGTACCTATTTGAAATGAGACTCAAGTTTTCTTTGAACTGTTCAGCAACTATACCTTCTGAGTCAGGAAGTCGGTAAAATGATCCAATTAACAGTTTAGTGCGAGTGTCAAGGATAACCTCTACCCATACTATATCGCAGGAAAAATCCACTTCAGCCGGCCGAAGTGGCCGTGCGGTTAAAGGCGCTGCAGTCCGGAACCGCAAGACCGCTACGGTCGCAGGTTCGAATCCTGCCTCGGGCATGGATGTTTGTGATGTCCTTAGGTTAGTTAGGTTTAACTAGTTCTAAGTTCTAGGGGACTAATGAGCTCAGCAGTTGAGTCCCATAGTGCTCAGAGCCATTTTTGAAAAATCCACTTTAATTTCACTACAAGGTAAGCTACTTCTGACAGCAATAAATACTCCACAACCAACTGTATTTAATCTGTCCTTTCTGAAAACTGATAGATCGTTTGAAAAAATTTCGGCTAAACTTATTTCTGGCTTTAGCCAGCTTGCTGTACCTATTACTATTTGAGCTCTCTATTAAGGGTTGGAGCTCTTGTTTTCCAACACAGCTACGACGTTTACAACTGCAATACCGATCGTTTCTACAAATACCTTAGTGTGCTTTACCTGCCCCCTAGGCAGACGCCCTTTCTGTGGTTTCCTGAGACCCTCTAACATAAAAAAACTCATAGTCCCTTCCACAGTGCCCCCGCTACACGTGTAGCCGCTTCCTGTGTATAGTGGACGCCTGACATATTAAGCGGAATCCGGGAACTGTTTCAAGAAATTTCTTAGTTCGAGATATACCATTGCACAGTATGAAGTTAACAAATACGTTTATTATTACTGCCGTTATCGCAATTAAATTTTTAATTCTGCTGCTGCTATCCGCGTACTTGACAAAGAATGTAAGGCTTCTTGGTTATTCTTACAAGCAGTTCCCAAAAAATAGGTGAATATTTAGTTCGCAGCAAATGGATGCGGCGTTGTGTGACAACTGTACCGTAACAAATAGTTATTTAGTTCTTTTCATCTGTAGTGAAGACTTTTCAAGTTAATATCGGACGTCTCTAGTTATTCTTAGACAACATTAAAATTAAATTAGCTGATGAACACGGTACTTCATAAGACAAATTGCGTTGTATTACTTCAAGAACTTGGGTTTAGCAGCGACGCTTGCTAAGACTGGCAGGAAACGCCACTTTCAAAATGGCTCTGAGCACTATGGGACTCAACTGCTGTGGTCATAAGTCCCCTATAACTTAGAACTACTTAAACCTAACTAACCTAAGGACAGCACACAACACCCAGCCATCACGAGGCAGAGAAAATCCCTGACCCCGCCGGGAATCGAACCCGGGAACCCGGGCGTGGGAAGCGAGAACGCTACCGCACACGCCACTTTCAAAGCCAGAGGATTTTCGTATTTTCTGTTAATTCATATCTTCTGTTCATTATCTCCATATGGTCGATGCCACCTATTTCAAATAGAGGAAAGAAAAAAATACTGCAGAAGATCAACAGTTTTTCGTTGTAATACACTCATTCTACGTGGCCCAAATTCATATTTTCCCGGAATTACTCTAATTGTAATATCACTTCAACACTGCGGAAAAGTGTTTCATTGTGGCAAAACTCACGTCCGACTAAGAGAGTTTATACTTAGTTGGCAACCTGAAATTCTAGCTCTGTGGAACACCAGTTTCAGTAAAGTGCTGTTGCGAAGACTGTTTACCACTGGTCTTTCTCACCGGGAAATACGTAATTGATTTATTCGACTCCATAGGTATACTGCAACAGTAATTTCGTGTGCAAGCAATGCTTACGAATCGCAGTATTAAATTGTGCCATGGCTTCCATTTCTATAAATTCTCGACCTAAACTGGCTCCGCGTCATTTCAAACGCCAGTTACTGCGTCGCCTTACTGACAGCAACAGGTGAGCGTACTACAAAATTCGTAGTTTCTTTAATGTGATTTTGCAATTACTGAAATAAAAGTCGCATGATCGCAACATTAGAGGTTTCATTTCCTTGATCCTTTCGTTCTGGGAGATGAGTATTCTGGGTAGTAAGTTTTTCCCATTGTAATCAGCGAAATGCAGCAAAATGTGGCCACTAATCGCTTCATAAACTGCTATTTAGTGCTGTTAAGATGATTTATTTTAACTTTGTTGTAGGTGGAGGAATTTAGTTTAATCTTAAAACAACTTAAGCAGGAACGCTCGCAAATTTACCGAATAAAAAAAGGTTATTGTCCAGGTAGGAAAAGGTTTGAGCAACAAAATTTGCACATGAAACTTCCTGGCAGATTAAAACCGTATGCCGGACGGAGACACGAACTCGGCATCACACGTTGTGTTCCTGAAACTGTAGCAATCGTAAGTTGAATCTGAGTTAAACCTCTTTAGGTATTGCACAGCTAAAAATACAAGACGATTAGTAATATAAAATACTCCAGCCAGAGCAACATGATCCGCACCACAACGTGAATCTAAATTTTACCTTCAATCTCTGGGAAAGGTGTCATTATTATCACTACATATGATGTGTAGAGACACATACATTTACATCATCCTCTAAACAATACTCACAACCAACTAATTCATTAGATCTATTTTCAAAGCGTGTAATCGGGAATGATTTTCACTTCTTAGGCGAAGAAAGTGCTCTTCGCCTTCTATTGCACTTCTCTTCCCCCTGCCCTGTCATGGGTTCTTACTTGCTTAACGTCACAGTTCGAGGAATTTCATAAACGTCGCATTCTTGCGCTTTGTGAAGATAGATATTGTATCAGCACCATTCCTGTGCCATAGGATACACCAATTCGACGATATATCGCTAGGTGAAGAGGGTGGCGGAGGAAAGCAACGTCAACCATCTTTGTCGCCCTGGACGTACAGAGGCTACCACAGAGGATCAAGTCAATAGTGTAATCCACTGCAGTAAAGAAGACCTTTTCACGACTAGCACAGAAATTAGGAACATCCTCTAGCTAAGTGTGAGCAGGTCACCATTCGTCGTCGTCTCAACGAGAAAGGGTGGTATGGACGATAATCGGCGAAGGGATGACCAAACTGTTGTCACAATTTGATGCTGGATATCAGCTAGTGGTTGCGGCGTTTTGTGGCAATTGGACCGTCCGTTTTCTAGTTATTACTGCTACGAAATACTGTATAACGTAATGATTTCTTTGTTCGTCAGAGATTTTCGGAGGCTGAATAATCTTCCAACATGAACATTCTCCTGCTCACGCAGCGAGCTGTGTAACACACTGGTTTCAAATGAATGCAGACGAGCTGTTGGACTGGCCTCCAAAGGTGCAGACCTCAGTCGCATGTAGCATGTATGGACAAAGATGCAGAAAATTGTTAGGAGCGGAAGACCAGCACCGTCTACCATGCCGGAGCTGTCCGAAATAGTTCGTGATGCGAGGAAAGTGTTGTCACAGAAAAACAACTCGTCCAGAAACTTTTATCTCCATTCTCCGGCAGCTAAATGCAGTTGTAGAGCAGGGTGGAAACTGGGCACGGTACTGAATTATTGTGTTGCTATCGAGAAAATTTTGTTTACGGAAAATGAACGTTTTGTACTCCCTCGAAGAAGAGGGAAATTCGTTTGTCTTAGCGCTCTCTCTCTCTCTCTCTCTCTCTCTCTCTCTCTCTCTCTCTCTCTCTATCTATCTCTCCACCCCCCCCCCCTCTTTACCTCTATTTTCTCAATAGACTCTTGATTTCAAATGTTTTTACTACCATTGATCAAAAAGACTGAGAGAAACATGAAACTGTTTTTGTTTTGTCCCATGACACATGACGTCAGTGTTAATGAAGGCATCAAAGAGAAAGTACTTAGTGGTTTTTCCGTCGAGAAGAAGTGTCATTTTAGTTTGTGTTCTCTTTATCTACATGCAGGCAGAATAACAATACCGACGAAAACACAAAGGAGATATCATTTCCATTTAACGCCAAACTCAAATCATGCGGAGAAAGAGTGATGCAAGACCAGCGGGTAGACGTAAAGTCGAGCATTTCAGTCCTCTACATCCTCAGGTATATGCTTATGAATACTTTAAAATTATGAATTCTTCATAATTATCGTTGTCCAGCTAAACTAATAACTCTTACCACGAATTAAAAATCATGAGAATAACAGGATTCGCATCACTTACAGCATAGTAGGAACTGGTCACCTAAAGCACTATGTCATTCTACCAATGGCTTACGTTTCATTTACGAAATGGTGTAATATGCTTTGTGATGTCACACGTTTTCCATGAAAAATAAATGAAGCAACGAGTGAAAGTGGCGCAGGGCGTCTTCGACGGAAATGCAGACTGTTCATCTGACTTTGAATTGTATGAACGGAGCTATGAAGAATATAAGATAACTGAAAGTGACACAAACGGTGTTCTGCTAGGTTTTATCAGAGCTGCTTATTTTGGAGATGTTGCGTGTGGCAAAGTGCGAGAAACTTAATAGCTGCCAACGCAGATGCCACACAGATTCGACACGGTGAAACCAACGTTATTTATGTGGAATCTGTTCGTGCAGAAAATGGTATGAGAGTCTCTTAAGCATATATTCTGTCAACATGGTTGAAATGTACCAGAAAATGCAGTTGAATTTCACACTTACGACATCTATCTTACGACGAAAGTTTTGATGAAATGAAAGAAATTGTTTGTTTCAGGCATCGTTTGGAAATGATTCATGATTCCAGTATATCACAGAGTAATCAAAATGTATATTTACAAGGAAATGTATCTCTTCTGATACAGATGCAAAAAGAAAAATATGAAAAGCCTTTCTTGATTTGGAACTTCACGTTATTCGTAGCATACATAGGCTCATCGTGGATGTTGCGTTTTACAATCGATGCTCTGTGGTTGTGTCTTCATTTGTGCGCCTATCTTCCATGGATAGTGTCATTGAAATCGACATCAAAAAATGTTTTCCAAGTCAATTACTATAAAAAAGGTTTCTTACCTACTCATAAATTTTACAGTGTAACTGCTGGAGATGTTCTAGTACCAACACTCTAGTCCCTAAACCCAGCTACAGAAACTCAGATAAGACTCATTGACATTTACTTTGGGTATTTCAGCGCCCGGCCGCCACATCTTCGAGACTTCCCAAGGTTGGTATACTCCCTGCTAGAAGTATAACTGAATCTTGTCAACAATGCAGCATATGTGCTGTTTGAGGCTTTCCCGGCGCTGCATCTGCTTGATAGGTTCCCGGGAATTACGCCGGATAATATTGTAGAAACTGCACAATATATCAGCGAGGCACCTGCCCGCCATCTTCAGGTGCTACTGTCGCGTCGCTAAAGGATGGGGCCCCTCCACGCCCACACCAACGTGGTGACCAAACCAAAAGTTCTACTGTCACCTCCGTAAACATGTTAGTTTTTGAATCAGGCGTCACAGGATGCGGGCTGTGATGTTGTCCATGCGTCTGGGTAAGACTACTCATTAACATGGTCCATCAGGAGATAGAAGTGGTCGAAAACGATTGAAGGGTAGCGGTTGTAAGGGCAGAGGAAAAAAAGTGGTAAGGCAAGAGCCAAGGGAAAAAAACCTCTGCGACAGTAGGACGGGTAGTAAGGGCAGTAGCGGCTTGCTATCTGCGACCGTGCATGCAAGGTGTGGTTGTGTTAGTTCGAGGTATCGTGCATCGTTACCTTTGTCGTTGTTGGAGCTTGTTGCGGCGATTGCTGCAGTTGCTGCGCCCCTGCAACAGTTCAAGATCGTTGTGGATTAGTGGGCGATCGGTCATAGATCGGCTCACGGACTGTGTAGGGGGGTGTGTGTGGCTGGTTTGCGTGCTGTGTACAGTACGGTTTCCCTGCGGTTGCCTGTTTTTCGGCTAGTCGCACATCTGGGTTTCCAGTAATAACTGTGTTGCAGGGGCTCGCCAGTACTGTCGTGTTAGCGTTCTATAGACCATAGATGTTCAGTTCCTAGCCAGTAATGTATTTGGTCTGTTATGCTTCCATCTATGGTTGTGGTCGTAGTTACCCAGAGAAAGGATAAACGGGTTGCGCGAGTGTCTCGTGTTATTGTACAGTCGTGTGGAGAGTTTTTGGAATACCTGCAAGATAGTATCTAGCCGGTATTCCCGGTGAAGGTCCGCGATGCGTGTGTAGCGCGGAGCGTTGCTTATGATTTTGAGTACTTTGTTCTGTATGAGCTGCAGACGGCGCAGGCGAGTTGGCGCAGCGTATCCCCAGACAGGGGCTGCGTACGTCATCAAGGGTCCAATACGTGTCATGTACATGGACCTAGACACCCTCCTGTTTAGTGTGCTACGCCTGTTAAGCATGGGGTAGAGTTGTTTGAGCCTCGCGTTAGCTTTGTTGGTCACGTGTTGAATGTGGTCCCCCCAGAGTAGTTTCCTGTCCAGCCAGACACCGAGGTATTTGACCTTCTCGCGGAAACGTATTGGGCGTGTGTGTAGTGTTATTGGGTTGCAGTGCTGATGTTTGCGCAGTTGCTTCGGTCTCTAGTGAACAGAACGGCCTCGCACTTGTCGACGTTTACTCTAACACGCCATTTCACCAGCCAAGGCTCCGCCGTTCTGAGTGCGGTCTGTAGTCGCGAGTTAATGTTAGACGGCTTCCAATCTTGCGCAAGGATGGCAGTGTCATCCGCGTAGATTGCTACCGTCGTGTTATGTGTAGCTGGGAGGTCGTTGATGTAGAGGTTAAACAGTAAGGGCCCTAGGATACTTCCTTGGGGTACTCCTGCCTGTATACCATGTTGTGTCGATTGTTTGCCCTGCACGTCAGTGTTGAAACTCCTGTCCGTGAGATATGAGTGTATGAGACGTACGAGCCCGTCGGGGAACCCTGCGTCACTGAGTTTGCGTATTAGGCCGTTGTGCCACAGACGATCGAAAGCCTTTTCGATGTCCAGGAACACCGCCCCAGTTTCCTTGCTTGTGTTGTATCCATGTGTTATGTATTCAACGACGCGGAGGAGTTGTTGTGTTGTTGAGTGGTGATTCCTGAAACCGAATTGCTCCGGTCTCAGGGTGTCGTTTGTGATGCAGTGCCTGGTGAGTCGTTTTAATATTACCTTCTCAACGATTTTGCTGAGCGCGCTCAGCAGACTGATGGGTCGGTAATTTTGTGGGAGGAAGTGGTCTTTCCCCGGCTTCCTGAACATCAGGACCTTGGCCGTCTTCCAAAAGGCGGGGAAGTGTTGGTGTTTGAGTATGGCATTCGTAATGTGTGCTAGGTAGTCTACAGCTTTGTCCGTGAACTCCTGGAGGACACGGTTTTGAATGCCATCGTGACCAGGGGCCTTCCTAGCGGTGGTATGCATGATGGCCCATTTGATTTCTGCTGTACTAGCTTGTCGGATGTTGTTGCGCGCTGGTTGGGCCAAGATGCGTGTGACCTCCTGGTCCGTAGCACGTGTGAATGCTGGGTCTGAGGGATCCACGTTCGGTGTGAATGACGCTGCGAGTGTGAGGGCCATCAGTTCCGCTTTTTCTTCCGCAGAATATGCTGGTCCGTCTGGCCCTTGTAACGTGGGGGTGTACAGTTTCTCCCTGGTGAAGTGTCGGGCTAGCTGCCACACGCCAGGCCGCGTGGTGTCTAGCCCTTCGAGTTTCTGGTCCCACTGTTGTGTCTTGAATGTTTGTATTTTTTCCCGGATTATACCCTGGAGCCTGTTAATGTGCCGTTTGAAGTGCTGGCGCCTGGTACGCTGCCAGTGTCTCCTGAGGCGGTTCCTCATTGAGATTAGGCCCAGTATTTCCTGGGGCAGGGCAGCACTGTGTTGTTGTGGCGTGCGGATTGGTATGGTGTTGGCTATTGCGTCCTGGACGGCGCCGGTGAGGGTTTCGACTGCCTCGTCAATTTGAGCTGTCTCGTTAATCGCGTGGGTTGGTGGGATGCGACTGTCAAGCGTTTCCTTGAACTGGGTCCAATTCGCGCGCCTGTAGTCTAACATCCTGCGTTGTTCCATGTTCTGCAGTGTTTCTTCAATGTACAGTATAACGGGTTGGTGATTTGAGGGCAGATCGTTTTCAACGGCAACGTTGAGTGTCGTTGTTATGCCCTTGATGAGGGCCATGTCTAATACGTCTGGTCTGTGTCCCCTCCGGTAGGGAATGTGCGTCGGTTCGGTCGGCGCTAGTGTGATGTAGTTTCGTCCTAGTGCATGTTCGTATAGTTTCTTGCCGTTGGAGTTTCGTATTCGTGAGTTCCAGTCCGGGTGTTTTGCGTTAAGATCTCCAGCGGCTATTACGTGCGGTGATATGTTGCGTATTGTGCTGATGTCGCGTGTTTTGATGTTTTTAGGGCTGTTGTATACTGACACCGGTGTAGTGTAGGCTCCGTTGAACATGACCCTGACGGCGGTTGCCTCTAGTTTTTCGAGTTCAGGGAGCACTATGTTTGTGTGTTCTATGTCTTTGTGTATGATGATGGCTGTTCCGCCGTGACCGGAGGCGTCCGGTCGGTCGGTACGATAGACGCAGTAGCCGGTGAAGTTTAGTTGGTTGCGTGGTTTGAGCTTAGTTTCGCTCAGCAGTGCGATAAGGATACCCTTACGCTCCATGAACGCGGCGAATTCCGCCCTTTTGTTATTGATCCCGTCTGCATTCCAGAACAGGATCTGTGTCAGTGTCTGGTTGTTTGCGATGGGGGCGGGGTGTGGTGTGTTATCCATGTATGTGTGTAAGCAGTGTGGTGAACGCTGTTTGTATGGCAGCCCAGTACTGCCCGGGTTGGGCAGTCGTGAGCTGTGTGAAGAGTGTGGCGACGGCCGCCCAGATCTTGTGAAGGATCTGGGTGGTCATGTGACGGGGGAATAGTGTTTCCAATAAACCCCCAGATGTTGTGTTGGCGTTGTGTGTGTCGGCCTGTGGCTCAGTTGTGGTGTTAGCGGCCGCTGGTGCGGGTGTTGACGTTATGGATGGGCTGGCGCTTGTGTTGTTGTTATGTGGAACATTTTGAGGTGCCTGTGTATTAGATGTGGTGGGGGGAGGAGTAGTGTGTGTGCTGGTGTTGCTGGCTTGCTGACTGTGTGTCTGTGTGGCATTGTTTTGTTGTCGCTGGGTATTCTGTTGTGGTGCGCGTGTGTTCCCGCTCCTGTTTCCACGTGTTCGCCTACGCCTTCTCTGGGTTTTTGGTTCTGGGGTTCCCTGTGTTAGTGTGTTTTCTTGTGTGTCATGTGTAGGTTCGCAGGCAGTGGCTACAGGGGGTGGGGTCGTGTTGTTTCTGGGGGCTGGTGTTGGTACCGGTGTGGGTGCGGTGTCGTGTGTTGGCTGAGACGATTGTGCTGCTGTCGCAGCGGTTGTGATAGGTGTGTGTGCTGGGCGCAGAGGTTCCGCGGCCTGCACTGCTCCTGACTAATAACCTCAGCAGTTGAGTCCCATAGTGCTCAGAGCCATTTTGCACTGCTCCTCCAGGGCGTGTAGCCATGGCGAACGACACACCGTTCCTGACAGGGTTTGGTGCGGGCCTTGGTCGTGTTATGACGTTGGGTGGCTTCGACTGTTGGTTTTTGCGCCTCTGCGCCTCTCTGTATACGTTGCAGCCCCTGTAGTTGGCCGCATGGGCTTGGCCACAGTTGGCGCAACGGCGTATGTTTTCGTGTATTAGTGTGCATGCGTTGGAAGCGTGTTTGCCAGCGCATCCGCGGCAACGGGGTGCCAGGCCGCAGCGGAGGCCCGAATGACCGAACCGCTGGCAGTTGTTACATTGTTGGGGGACTTGTGGCGGTTCGTAGGTTTCTACCCTTACGTCCATCCGCAGAAGGCTTTTTTTCTGCAGAAGGCCGCGGGAGGCGGCCGTGTCGGCCATCTCGACCAGGTAGTGTGGTAGACGGTGGTGGGAGCGGAAGCCTGTCATCCTGGAAGCACTTTTGCAGTCGAATCCAAGGAAGTGAAGCGCCGCTTG
The DNA here is from genome assembly GCF_021461395.2 of Schistocerca americana. Lineage (NCBI taxonomy): Eukaryota > Metazoa > Arthropoda > Insecta > Orthoptera > Acrididae > Schistocerca > Schistocerca americana. Next base: position 1,273,355 of record NW_025726082.1, on the reverse strand, counting down.
TACTGTGTTGTTTGGGGTGTTGGGGTCCACTCCCTTTACCACGTACTGCTGTGTCCGTTCTTCGGCGGTCCTGTACGTATAGTGCTCGATTTCCTTTTCTTTGAGGAAGATAAGGAGATCTTTATATTCACTGTTAGTTGATACGTACAGTGAGGCCCTATCCCTAGAGTACTTCGTGTGTAGCGTGCAAGGTGAGTGCCTTTCCGCGAATGTTGTGTTGAGGACGCTGAGGTCCCCGTAGTTCTGGATTACGACTGGGGGAAAACCAGTCTTCTGTTGTGTGGGCGTAGCTGCGGTTGGTACTTGTGTGGTGTTGCTGACCGCAGGTCGGGTCGTGTTTGTTGTATTGGTGTTCCTAACCGGAAGCGCGGGTTTTGGTGTAGGTAGCAGCGCCTTTCGGCTACCTTGCGAGTGTGGTTGCTCGCTTGTTTGCGTGGTGTTTCTCTGTTTGCGTCGTGGGCCCTCCACCTGGCAGGGCCCAGTGTAGTGTTGTTCTGTGTCCGCATCTGCGGCTGCCGGATCCGCCGTTGGAGTCGGCTGCCGCAGTGGGACAGTGGTGCATGAGTCACCAGATGCAGGTGAATGTAGTGTTATGTGCAGTGTACTTGTCCGCGTGGGGGACTCACTTGGGCCGCAGAGGTCGGTTATCAATCGACGCTGGCTCAGCAGTTCCTGCGCTTGCGCAGCGATCTGCCGGTCCTTGTCGGCCAACACCTCCTCAACGGCGGCAAGCGGGACGCTGACGTCGACGGGAACAGCCGACTCTCGCGCCTCTTTAGCTGCAGCCTTGCTGCGGGTTAGGGCGGGGGAAACACCGGCGGAATCTGCCATCGTGTGTTTGCAGGAGCTTTATTTGGTATGGGTGGGCACGACAATTTTGCTTTTTCTGAAAAGAAATGGCTAATAGTAGGTCCTACAGAAGAGGGGGAATGCCCTACGGCCTAGCGTGCGCCGTTGGTGCGGCACCTAAAGGAGGTGCGGAGGAAGAGAAGTGGCCTACAGTACGCGGGGTGGTCCGACGTGAACGGGCCCCTGGCACTGATCAACCCTAACACAGAACGAGAGAGTCTCGCTAGGTTTGTATCCGAAGTTACGGGTTACTGTGAGTCAGTGACTCTTGACGACAATAGACTTCTCCGCGAGCTACGCGGCTTTTCGACGAAAGGGAGCAAGCTCAACCTTCCGCCGATCCACCGAGCGCTACTGGCGCCTCGAAAGGAACTCTCTGTAGAGCAGAGCGGTCAGCGAGGCCTAAACCCCAATAGCTACCGTTGCACCGGCCATCACCGGCTGAGAGCTCCTTCCGCTACGACGGCAGATGCGCGTCTAACGTCGCGTCGCTGAGAAGCTCGCCAATTTATATGCTGGCTTTCTAGAACAGCACAGGAGCCAGCGAGGCATAACGTCATCGAAGACCAATCGTAGACAGCGTCGAATACCAGAGACCTCTGCTGGAGAAATGGGCCGCGGTCTGCGGAAGCGCGCCGCGGCGCGGGAAATGCGGCCGGGAACGACGGAAACCGCCCGCGCGCGCGAGGTGTTGGCGCGCGATTTAAGCATCTGCGCTAAGGCTTCCCATCTGCGTTGAGTCGGTGCGGTTGCTAATCTGTGGCTGACGATTCCTTAGTGCCGCCAAGGCTGGCTCCCAGGCTTTGCTCAGGTGAAACCCCGTGTCTCTGTTTATTAGGTCACTGCTTATACGTATTTCGACCGCCTCTTTGATGATGGAGTCCCAGTATGTGGAAGCATGCGAGAGGATCTTGGTTTCTTCATAATTCATGCCGTGTCCCGTGTCAAGGCAGTGTTCAGCAACCGCAGATTTCTCTGGCTGACCCAATCTCGTTTGACGTTTATGTTCGTCGGATCTTTGACCGTACAACATGTCTGGCCAATATAGGTCTTCCCACATTGGCACGGGATTTTATATATTCCTGGTCCCCTCAGGACGAGGTTGTCTTTAACAGAGCCCAGCATTGATTGCACTCGTGCTGGAGGCCGGAAAACACATTTAATCCGGTATTTCTTGAACATTCTGCCCATCTTAAAAGACACGCCACCGACATACGGTAGAAAAACCAACCCCGTGGTGTTCTCTGTTTCTTCAGGCTGTTCTTGAGGTTTGGAGCGTGCTGGTCGAAATGCATTCCGGATCTGCTTCTCGGAGTACCTGTTCTGGGCAAACACAGAGCGGAGATGGCTAAGCTTTGCCGATAAGCTGTCCTGATCTAAGATTGCTCTAGCCCTATGCACTAGCGTCCGTAATACACTGCTGCGCTGTGATGGATGACGACAGCTCGTAGCTTATAAATACAAGTCTGTGCGTAGGCTTCTGGAACACACTGTGACCCAAGGAGCCGTCTCCTTTTCTACGAACCAAAACATCCAGAAACGGTAGCTCACCATCATTTTCTACCTCCATGGTGAAACAGATGCTTGGATGGAGGGAGTTCAAATGTTCCAGGAAAGAAGGAACAAATCCGCATCCTCTACACCTCCCGCCACCTTGATCCCCCTCACCCCCGAGTTGCTCCTCTCCTCTCCCATCCCCGCCCCCTGCCACGTCTTCACTGTTGTGTCCCCCCTACCCTCCATCTCTACACCCTTCATCTCCTTTCCCAAGGTGGCTCCCATCAACTCCCCCTCCCAGATGATGCCCTCTCTCCCTCCATTTATCCCTCCTATCAACTGTGATCCTCACTCCCCCTCCCTTCCTCTGTCCTTTTCCTGGGCTCCCTCTCTCCCCCTTCCATCCTCTTTTTTCCCCACCTCCCCTCTCTCTGCCCCCTTCTCTCCCCCGAGTCCTTTTGCATTTCTCTCCTCTGCCTCTTCTCATTCCCTCTCATGTCTGCCCTGCCCCTCTCCCCCCTTATGATTCCACACCCTCCTTGGTTCCCCCCCTTTCGTTTTTCCTCTCCTGCCTCCTTATTTTTCCCCCTCCTCCAAGTGCCCCCCCCCCCCCATCTACCTTTGAAGTGTCATCTTTATGCCGCCATTTTCGTGCAGTGTTTTACAGTGAGTGTTCTGTGTTGTGTCTTTTGGGAAGTGTTGCGAACGGCCATCATACTGTCACTGGGTGTGATTTTTTATCTCTTTCGAACAGAAACCAGACTGTCGCCATGTTTTTTAATTGGGTGTCAACTATGTTACTTGTCTGTTTCCTGTGTATTTGTTTAACATTGCCACCACCTTTGCTTTCTGTTTTAACTTTCCGCATTTTTCCGCCATTTTACACTTTAAGTCACCGTTTTATCGTCTGTTTTTCTTGTTTCTTTTCTTCTAGCGTTTTTAAAAAAGTCTGTAGGCTGTAGAGCAGCGTACTAAGCTGCTGCCAGCCGGCCCCTTTCGGGGGGAATTGAAAATCAATAAAGAAAAGAAAAAAAAAGCTACGCGACAGTAGCAAATGAAGATGGCGGGCAGTTGTCTCGCTGAAATATTGTGCGGTTTCTACAATATTATCCGGCGTAATTCCCGGGAACCTATCAAGCAAATTCAGGATATGTTTGGCAAATATGTGAACGACGAGTTTCTTACTGGATGACGAAGAATTAGCCAATAAGATTAATTTTATATATTTGCATTATTTCCATTAAACAATCTGACTGATTTTTCATATAAGCTGTGAAATAAAGTTATCAATTTAAGGTTCTGAAGCCAATCAAATCATTCGACTTCGAAATTATAGTTAATCTAATAGCGTACGTTACTACCTTATCTGTCGTAGCCAGCACTGGAACAAAATCGTTGCAGTACGTGAGGAACCTGGTCTGTAAAGTGGGGGCTGCATTTGTTCCCCCTTCCAACCTCGCTGAACAATACATTTTTAGCCATTTCGAGACAGAGCTACAAGCAGTCTGATCAGTGATCAGTAAGGAAATTTCGTTTCTTTTATTTATGAAATGCCCTATTTCCATACTACTTCATTGTGACACAACACAGCAGGTAAACATAGACTGCTTCGAAATCCAGAATGAGTACTATCTTTGTAATTTGTGATGATTAGGCACTCTCCTGTTACAGATACCTTATGTTTTATTGGAATAGACTTTCATCCTACGGATATCGGACTAATATGAATTTCATGTGAATTAGCACGGCGCATATTTTAAAAGAGTTTTCCGTTACTTAATTGAACACAGAAGTAAATATCAGAGGGAAATTAATCATCAACAGTATCTTCTCTCGCTTTGTTTAAAACGGTCTTAAACGCTAAGGCAGTTTACCGATTCCCCGCTTGTAGAAACCTAATGGATCCCAGTTAAAGATGTTGTCAAACCAGAGACAACTGTTTATCGATAAGGCGCTAGGAAGGTAAACATTTGAGGGCGTAAGGTCAGAAGAATAAGTGCGTGGTGGATCACTTTTGAAACTCCTGGATAGTTTTGTTAGTAAAGCCGGCAGACCACGTTATCGCGTAATACCAACAAGTGATGAATTTTTGTACGCCGTTTTTCTTACACAGAGATCGGTACTTGTTTTAGTCGTTGGCAAAAAATACCAGCTGCGGTATAACCAACCCTGGGGAGGTTTTCAGAATGCACCACAGACTTTTCGAGTCACCAAAGGAAAAATATTATGTCCACACTGCCTTTTTTCGAGTATTTGTCTTTTATTAGGACTCGGTCATTAATTCTTCTTAAGATGTTTTTGTAAAGGCATTATAACTAGTCACTAATAAGAATATTGCGTTGCAATCCTCACTGAGCCAGCTAATGACGATCGATCAAAAATATATTAATAGTCAACGCTTTTGTTATCTTAAATTAGAGCATACGGTACTCATGCTCCCGACTTTTGAACCTTGTCTATTGAGTGAAAATGTCGCACGACGGTAAAATGGTCGCACTTCGTTATGGGTCTCTGTTATTGGGGCTTCTTGAATGTGCAAAATCATTCCTGCCAGAACGATATTTCTTGAAGAAAAAATATGTTTTGCTAATGTGTTTTGCCGAAAAGCTGTCGCATCACACACAATATCAAGATTCAGAGCAGTCTCTGCTGAGTTCACCCCTCTGCTAAAGCCAAATCGAACAATATGTCGCAGATGTCAGAACTTTTTCCACTTGCAACTTTAATTTATCGCACTTAAACAACGTTCATAAGTTTCAAATACGCAAAATCCCAATCGTAGCTGTGGTAAAACCTGACTAAAAGAAGGGATTGGTTAGTAGGACACATTCTGAGGCATCATGGGATCACCAGTTTAGTACTGGAGGGAAGCATGGGGAGTAAAAACCGTAGATGGAGACCAAAAGATGAATACAGTAAGCAAATTCAAAGGGATGCAGGTTGCAGTAGTTACTCGGAGATGAAGAGGATGCACGGGATAGAGTAGCATGGAGAACTGCATCAAACCAGTTTTAGGACTGAAGACCAAGACACAACAACAACAACAACTGTTGGGAGGGGGTGGTAAATAGGATAACTTCAAACAAGAAAATGACCGTTGATAAATACACTCGTAGCGCACCGCCATGTTCACCTGGCCGGAAGCGTCTAATGTTGGCGGCGGGCTGCGTATGGCAGGTAACCAGTAGCTGCTGTGGGGCGAGGAAACTCTCGAGCGTAAATTGTGCTGATTTTGATGCAGCAACGAGCTGTCTGTTGGACATGTTTCTGTAACTTATTGCCATTTTTGGTGGATTAGAAAATGAAACGAATCATGTTTGCGCTTCCATCAGACTGATAACCTTGGCAGATATCCAATTTGCGATTTAAAGAATCTAGGGAATCGAGTGGACCCGAGCTCACGACTTCATATTTACAGAGCACGAAACTTACCACTTCTTCTTCTTCTTCTTCTTCTTCTTCTTCTTCTTCTTCGTCGAATCTTCTTGTTCCTCACTAGACCACTAGCAGATACGTTTCCGTAACTCCTCGAGAAGGCTTCTTCCATAAATTTCCGAATCCCATAGTGTTACCAGATCGTGCGTATGGCGGGACTTAGATTAGATTAGATTAGATTAGATTAATACTAGTTCCATGGATCATGAATACGATATTTCGTAATGATGTGGAACGAGTCGAATTTTCTAATACATGACATAATTAGGTTAATTTAACAACATACTTAAGTTAATATAACAACTTTATTTTTTGTGTTTTTTGTTTTTCTTTATTTTTTATTTTTATTTTTTTTTATTTTTTAAATTTTTTTTCTTTTTTTCCTTTTTTTCTTAATTTATATCTAAAAATTCCTCTATGGAGTAGAAGGAGTTGTCATTCAGAAATTCCTTTAATTTCTTCTTAAATACTTGTTGGTTATCTGTCAGACTTTTGATACTATTTGGTAAGTGACCAAAGACTTTAGTGCCAGTATAATTCACCCCTTTCTCTGCCAAAGTTAGATTTAATCTTGAATAGTGAAGATCATCCTTTCTCCTAGTATTGTAGTTATGCACACTGCTATTACTTTTGAATTCTGATGGGCGGCCGGGAATATTTTCCGCCTTAAATGGACGACTCGGACTTCATCTCTGTGGTGGCCGGCCAGCAGCCACGTTTTATGTTTGATAATGTACTTTCTTATCATTCAGATGAAATATTCTGAACGGCTTCCGTTTCAGGTGTGATACTGAGTAAGTGAAATTCATTGTTTGAATCCAGATTTGACGTTTGGCTCATAAGCTTCGACTGCTCTCTTCTGTCAAGTTCCGAGAAGGCCTCATCTACATTAGGAAAGATGGACATAATGAAAATAAGTATACCACAAGAGTATCATTTTGGCTCAGTGGTAACGCACTCGATTTCCAATGTGCTGGTCGATGTACAAGTCGGTTTGGATCTTGCTCGAGCAACAGTATAGTTTGTAACTCTTTTTCTCGTTTTCAGTATTCGATCTGTAACTGGCCAGAATGAAATTCAGTAACCAAATCCTAAGACAAGCTCTTCATTATAAGCTTGTCATCTACTCAGTACATTGTATGAGTGGGTAGAAGTGTCTATTTAGGAAATACTGAGAAACAGCACAAGAAAGGTGCAGAAAAGGCTCCACGGGACTATTAAATGACAGTAATTTTTGTGTTGTTTGTCATTTAGGAGATCATCATCCGGGACAAACGTTGCTGAGGCAATGAATACTCAGGTAAATCTGGAAGTGACAACATACTGTATACCAAAGTTGCAAGATTTTTCACCTCTTTTTTATGTATCTGCATCAGAAGAGGAACTCTTTCCTTGTAAATATGCATTTTAATTACTTTGTGTTTGACTTAAATCATTTCACAACTGTGACTGAAAGAAAGAGTTTTCTTCCATTACATTAAAACTTTCGTTGTGATACAGATATGAAAGTGTATAATTTAACTGCATCTTCTGTACATTTCAAGCGTAATGGTAGACTATATGCTTCAAAGATTCTCAAGCCTTTTTCTGCATGAGCACATTCTACATGAGTAACTTCGTAGCTACTGTGACGAAATTGTAAGACACTTGCGTTAGCAGCTATTAATTTTATCAACCTCACCCACACAATGTGTCTCCAAAATACGTAGGTTTGATAAAATCTAGCAGAATACCTACCGCATCACTTTCAATTATGCTCTTCATAACCCCTTTCATGGAATTTCCGTCGAAGGCGCCCTGCGAGGCTTTCACTAGGTATATAATTTCCTTTCATGGAGAAGGTATGGCATCACAGACCTTATCATATCATTTAGTAAATGATACGTACATTATTGGTAGAATGGCGTAGAGGTTAAAGGGCAATGGGTCCAGCTTTCGCAGCCATGAAGTGCGGACGTGATTTGTGTTTCCGCCTGTGGGGCGCGTGCACTCGCTACTATTAGCGACCACCACTTACGTGTCATTTAGGAGTGGTAAAGCATGACCAACCGTTTCTGAAAATCCGCTCTGCGTTTAACCTTCTGCAGTCATTAGGCCTACACCCGTCCAAAGGCTTTGGAAGTGGAACGATTCCCACGCGCCGCAGCTAAAATCCCAGCTTCCGAGATTTTGCGCATACTTTTGTCCATCTTAAACTGTATGGTGCACTTCAAAGTCATCAATGATTTAATAACACCAGTCAAGGTGTACGCTTTTTCCAGGTCGATGGTAATGTCGGCGCGGTCACTGTCGACTACACTGGCTTGGGCATATGTGCACCGTATGACTTTTCGGACTACCACTCGAGCTCCCAGCGGAAGATGTTATCACTGCTTTCCTCTTCCATGTCACTGTACATGGTCACGTTGTTGAGCGCTGGGCGCAATTGCAAATTTATCCCGTTGTTAACGATGAACGGCAGATCACCATTGATATCCGTGACATGTGCCATTTTACCTACAAATCAGCAGGTGCTGCACAGTCATTAAACACGATAGCCAACCGAAGACCTGTTCCAGTTGAGGCAAAGAAGACCACTTTAGATCTGAGTGTCTTCAGAGGCTCATCACCCAATTTCCAGCTGCTATCATTGTGCCTCCGATTCCACCGATAGTTTTACCGATCACCTATTCATCGGCACTCTCTTATCCTCTTGCCGTCTGTCATCAGAAGGACCATGTGACAGTGCCCCTTTGAGCTGCCACGAATAACCCTGGGATCTAATATACGTTTCATGCTCATAAGGTAGGATATGAGGTAAAGGCAGAAGTAAAGCTGTGAGGATGGGCCATGAGTCATGCTTGGGTAGTTCAGACAGTAGAGCACTTGCCCGTGAAAGGCAAAAGTTCTGAATTCAACCTGCAGTCTGGCAAACAGCTTTAATCTGCCAGGAAGTTTCCACAATTTTATAATATGGAATAACTGTTTTACACAGTCTGCAAACATGAGACACTTGAGACTGAAACAAATTGAACAGTGTAACTGAAAAGCAGTGTACTGGAGACTATTACAAATTCAGTGATTTCTGCATGTGGGAACACTATTATTTTCTGATGTAAAATATAAGGAAATTGTTGGTATGTAGTAATATTTGTGTAATACTGATCTACCAGTGATAACACATATCGTATAAGAGTGGTGAAAAATTAAGTTGTATCTGAAATTGGTATTGTTTTGCTGTTATTATCATGCTGTCACTAATTAAGACTTATCCAATGACGGCGTACAAATTACTAAAGCTCTTCACACAAAAACCTGTAGAAGTATTAAGATTTTTTTTTGTTAGATGTGTAACAACAAAAAGCACTTACCTCAGGTTTCCAGTGATATTCAACATAGCCACAGATGTTCACTCCTTACACCTGTTAGCTATGTCAGATAGTTAAAATATGAAAAGCTGACTTGTCACTGAGCATTTAGAAGACACCAATCAAAACTGATTTTCCAAGCAAAGGCTGACTATCTAACAGAATACCATAGTTATCTAGAAATGCAATGGTGTATAACTAGGCAAGAGAGGATCAGAGGGGCCCAACACATAAATGCACACAGTTAAGAACAGCTGACAACAACATGAACGTTGGCAATATGAGACAAGAAATCTTTCATACTACTGCTACCCTAGACAAATTTTCAAATATTTTATTCAGTGATCTGAAGTGTCACTAAATATGCAAACACATAAAAGTGATACTTATCTTTGACACAGAAGAAAACATTTGATTAACTTATCTGTACTCACGTATTACCATATTTTGTTACAACTTCCATCAACAGCTGGTATTACATATCTGTGTGGGTGAGTGAATGGAGACCATTTTGTCTCACCCAATGAAAGGCAACAAACGATAAGACATGGTTGTGAGCTGTGCTAGCAGTGATACTTGTTTTTGTGAAATAATACGTCCACAGTTCATTATTAAGAAGTACAAGTCACTGATATACAACAATGACAAAGTTTGTTTAATTGCTCTTCACTTAATACAATCAGACTTACACACTAACTATTGATCCCTCATCCACTGCACTGTCTTCTTACATAAGCAGATTACAGTATGACACAGCAGATTTTGCAAAATCTTTCTTTCATTGTTCATAACATTTCATCTTGGAAATTGAATTCATCATGACTGGGTTTTTTCTGATAGATGGTTGATATAGATGTTTAAATATTTCACCTATGCACAAAAGACAAAGAAAACTAACTCACTGTATTGCTTCACACATCTCATGATGAAGTGCAACAGGAGGCAACATGTTTATTTAGCCTTGATGGATATACAATAGGAGAATAGTAACCACATGTGTTATTAAGAAGTGTAGTGAGGAAGGGAGTGGTTTTGATACATGCAAATGATATGCCAAATAGATAGCAACAGACTCCACACATACACATATGGAGAATACACTCAAAGAAACAGAAATTTTTTTTCAAACACTTTGTAAAGGAAGAGGATAATGTTAGTGTCTGTGAACATAGAACCAGCATGAAATATAAATCTGTCCTATAATATATGAAATCCAAATATAAAACAGGAAACATTACTGCCCTGTTTTTCCAAGAAATTAGAACTACTACTGTAAGAAATGAAGATCAGTTACTGAAAGACTTGCCTATTGCGAAGAGAGTGTAAAACTGGAGACAGAAATGTAAGCAGAAGGGGACTAAGGTAAGTGGTTACACATCTTTGTGATAAGGTCCATATGTTTATCTATTGCTACATAAACGGAACTCGTATTAAAAGTAGTCACATATCAGGTAAACATTAAACTTAATTTTATAATGCAGTATTCGCTGTCTTACAATCACTGCATCCTAATACAGTTAAGTCTGATATACATTGAATAGTTTATCTGAGAATTAGGTTAACGGAGAATATTAGGCAATTTATGGCCTTTGCCAGAAGGTATATCATTATGTACTGATATGAAACAGAAGGAACTTTATGGTATACAGAAATAATTACTATTTTGCTTATTTAATTCTATTGAATGTACTAAAATGAAGTAGCTCCTAAGTTGGCATGATGAGGCTGACTGCACTCCATTCCATCAACCTCATCAAGAAAAAAATCCTGGAAGTATCAGGAATGGAACGTGAAACCTAAGCATAGCTATTACTAGCACTGACAACTCAGCCATGGTGATGCACATAAAACATAGCAGACTGTACATAATGTCTCTCAACATTTTAATAAAACTTTACCTCCAAGATATAGATTCTCAAGATGGAGTTTACACTGGCTGTCCGTAAAACCCATCATCGAATATTTCATCTATTCACAAATGACAAAGGCAATATATTGCACCATATTAGTTCACATTTAACACATTGAAATAAAGAAAACAGATTTCATTTACATTTATCCATGGGAAGCCAGCAAAGGGAGAATGGAAATGGTGTGCATTTTCAATTTGTACAGTGAAATAGGACCTCATTTGGGTTAAGTCTATAGTTACACTAATTATGAAGCAATAAGATTCCCACGAACATCCTTCAGTGAGCATGCAAGAGGACTTAGAAGGAACTAATGCTAATGGTTCACACACACTGACAGTTATATCCGATAACGTACTACCATTTGTCCATGGCAACATAGAGCGAACTCAAAATACAATATATTACATATAAAGCTCATATTAACAATTTCATAATATGGAATTAGTGCCTTACACAGTCTGGAATCATGTGATACTTGGGACTGAAACAAATTGAACAGTGTAACTGAAAAGTAGGTTACAGGAGGCTATTACAAAATCTGTGATTTCTGCATGTGAGAATACTACTATGTTCTGATGTAAAAAATGAGGGAGCGATAATTGTGTAGTAATATTTTAGTTATACCAAGCAACCAACAACAACTCAAGTCATAGGAGGGTCGTACTCATGCTCTCACTAATTCAGACATATACAGTGGCAGAGCACAAAATACTAAAACTCTTCATGAGGAAATTCACAGAAGTTCTGATATTTTTGTGTTTAGTTGTATGACACCAGAAAACAGTTAGCTCAAGTCTTACAAAGATATTCAACATGACTAAGGATGTTTACTTCTTACATTTCTCTATTTGATCATATAGTAACAATGTCAAAAGCTTAGTTCTCATTGACCATTTACAACACACTAAACAATGCTGATTTTTCAAGTAACAACTGCTATTTACCAGCATAGTCAGGAGATGGAATGGTGTGTTACTAGGCAAGAGAGGATCAGAGGATCTCAAGACATAATTGTAAACAGTTAATAATTGTTGATTACAACCTGAAATTTGACAACGTTGTACAGGAAATCTTTCTTACTCCTGATATTCTAGACCAAATTTTCAAGCATTTTATGCAGTGATCTGTTGTGTCACAAACTCTCCAAACACCTAAAAGCATTAGTTGTCTGTAAGACAATAGAAATATTTTGATTAAAATATCTCTACTCACCCAAACGAAGAGCTTGTTACATCCCCCATTAACAGCTGGTATTACCTGTCTATCTGGATGAGTGAATAGAGAGAATGTAGTTTCAACTTACCAAAAGAAACAAATATTAGGCATGGTTGGAAGTTGTGTTATAAGTGATGCATGTAGTTGTGAAAGAATATGTCCACAGTTATTTGTAGGTTAATGTTCAAGTGGACTGATGTAGAAGTTTTTTGGACTGTAAAGGTCCACTTCTAGTGTTATGAAACACAAGTGACTGATATGAATGCTGACCAAGTGTTTCCATTTCCAAAACACTTAATACATTCAGACTGACACACTAATGTATAAATAGATAAGCTATGACCTTTCATTTCTACATAAATAGATTACAATATGACACAGTAGATTTTACAAAGTCTTCCTCTCGGTATTGACAACATATCATCTAATAAATCAAATTAACCATAGTCAGGTATTTTTTGATAGGTGGTTGACATCCATGTTTAAATATTTGATCTGTGCACAAATGACAAAGACAAATTATCACACCACACTAATTCACATACTTCAAGGTAATGTGTAAAAGCAGACAGTAGTTTTATTTAACACCGATGATTGTGCAACGAGGCAATAGTGACAAAGTGTATTCTTAATCAGTGCAGTCAGAAAGAGGCTTGTTTGTATACATGCTTTTGAGATGCTAAGTACGAAACAACCAACTCTCCAATTATGGGTATCCAGCATACACTGCAAAATGTAGCAAACTTGTTCATGCACCTTGGGAAGGAAGAGGATAATTTTAGGATGTGAACTAGCATGAAAAGAAATCTGTCTTATGAGAAATGTAATTGAAATATAAGGTAGGAAAAAGTTTTGTTATGTTTTGCCAACACATGAAAATGATTGTTGTACAAAATAAACATCTGTTACCAAAGGAATTCACTTTTCAAGTAGAGTGTCTGAGAGTGAAGACACAAAAGTAAGCAAAAGGAAGCTCATATAAGTAGTTCACCAAATATTTGCTGTAATATTTGTTCCATATGTTCATCTACTGTCACAAAAGTGAACTCATAATAAAACTAGGTAAATATAAGGTGAATGTTAAAATTAATTTTATATTACAGAATTGTCTGCCTTACAATGACTGCATTCTTGATCGAGTTAAGTCTGACACCCATTCAATAATTTATCTTATAATTAGGTAAGTGGAGAATATTGGGCAATTTATGGCTTCTACATGAAGGAATACTGTTATGCACTGATATGAAAAGAAAGGATATGCAGAATCTTTTTTTTTTTTTTGGAGTAACATAGCAATACAGACACAAATGATAGAATAGTAGCAACTTACTACCGATATTTCTGCAATCTGTATTGTCATTGATATTACGCTTGTTCTAGCCCTAACAAACACTTAGAACAAGAGGATACACTGTAATATATATTTTCATGCAAATCTACTACAATTACTGAGATGCTGTCTAAAGTGGTTTCACTGGAAATCACTGAGCACAGGACTCTTTTTCATATTTAACATTGAAACTGATGTAGTTCTCTTAGACCAGTTTATTACAGATGACACTTCAAATCCAAAAAGCTGATTTATTATTGACCATTTAGATGATGCCAAACGCAACTGGTTCTGGAATCAAAAGTTTTACATTTACCTGCATAGTTGTAGTTGCTTCAGACATGATGGCATGCCACTAGGAAGCAGGAAAGCAGGAGGGCATAGCTCATTAAAATACACTTTTACGACCTCTTGATCTCCAGATGCACAATGGCAATATTTGACAGAAAATTCAGGTATCGATTCAGTCATCTTATTCAGTTATCTGAAACATCACTATCTATGCCAACACAGGAAAGCATGATATGTTAGAGGCTGAATAGCATCTCTCTTTTGGATTCTACAGTTTAATATAACAACATAACCTCTGTCACTTGTTTCACTTAGAATGGTTAGGAGATGTGAAAATCCTGCTTAAGTATTAAGACTCAGAACCATCATGCATGGAACACTGCCAGAGCTTCTCCCATTTCATTCCAATTAATATATTCACATTTATCCACTAATTTATTAACGCCAGATTTGTCATGCTACCTACTTACAGCTGTGCGGGGTAGCCGTGCGGTGTAGCCATGTGGGGTAGCCATGCGGTCTGAGGCGCCTTGTCACGGCTCGCACAGCTCCCTCCTTCATAGGTTTGAGTCCACTCATGGGCATGGGTGTGTGTGTCATCCTTAGCGTAGGTTAGTTTAAGTTAGATTAAGTAGTGCGTAAGCTTAAGGACCAATGACCTCAGCAGTTTGGTGACCCATGACCTGAGCAGTTTGGTCCCATAAGACCTTACCACAAATTTCCAAAATATCTAATTACATATGGAGATATGTATACAACATGGAATATTTTAAATAATTGCCTCAATAACGATAAAATTACATCTCAAAATGTTATATAACAATGATGAGGTTGTACTGTCTGGTGGGTGTTATCCATCTTTAATCACATCATCTATACATAATTAATGAGGACAATCCACTAAGCAACGTTAAATCAAGTTCGGATTATCAATAGTATTACAGAAAGAATAAATTTCTACTCATCATAAAGAAGACACACTGAGCTGATGAAATGCACAACTATAAAACTATTACAGATTTGTTGTACAGCATCTCTAGAGTGCCAAGCTTTGTGTTTGAACACAATTGATGTAATGTCACCATACAATACATGCAATACCTTTTTAAAGTTATGAGAACATTACATTATACCACTTAAATAAATTAAGGAAAAAAAGTGATGTCACTGTGGAACCTTCATGCACACCATATTTTATTTAAACGACCCACCATATTGTTTAAGCAACTGCAATTGTTTCCTGTTGCTCACATGAGTTTATGAATTCATAATCAGTCCTCTAGTAAACAGGTTCCACTGATTGTCAACTAATATGGTGACAATGACGCAACCTAAGCCATTATCAAGATCAAGAACACTCCACTAACATACTGTTTGTTCTATATTGCGGTTACTATTTTGCCTATGTAACTGTACCGCAGTTACAGAAGTTAAGTAGCTCCTCAGTTGGCATGATGAAGCTCACTGCATTCCATTCGTGTCCCCTAAAAAAAAAAACTAAAAAAAAATTTTTCTTTCATTATGAGGAATAAAACTCAAGTCCTAACCATAGCTTTCAGTAACACTGACCATCCAGGTGTGGTGATGAAGATACGGCATAGCATACAACACATAATCTCTCTATAATTTTAATAATACTACACCTCAGAAATGTAGCACCTCAAGATAAGGATATTACTATACTGTTTGTTGATCCCATCTTCAAATATATAATCTATTCACAAATGCAAAAAGCAAGATATTGCACCGTATTGCTTCACATATATCAAAATCAAATAAAATGTTGATTGCGTATACATTTATCCATAGTGAGCCTGCAAAAAGAGAATGGAAATGGTCTGCATTCTTAACTTGTAAAATGCAACAGATTTTTTTTTTTTTTTTAATGAAGGCTATATTTACATTCAGTGTGAAGCAACTACATCCCAATTTAGAGACCTCAGATATCTGGCAGAAAATGCAGCAGATTATTTTAAACAACCAGAGAAGGAAGTTGACATTGTTAGTGTCCATGAACCTAGAATTACCAATGACAATATATCATTGTTAGTTTAAAATTAACCTAATATAAAATAGAAATTATTAACGCCCTGCGTTTCTAAGAAATAAATATGATTTGTGTACTGATTGGTGAATTGACTGATTTCTTTATTAATCCACGTAACAATTTACATTGTGTGGATTTCGTCAGCAAAATCATATACAATACAATATACATATAATTATACACATAAAATTAGTATTTACACACATTTTTGAAGTATCTTAAATTAGTTTTATATCCTTATGTAAATTGTAATTTTCTTATAGTACTGTACAATTCTGGATTTCGTATTATAATTTTCCTCATGTATTACAATGCAGGCTACTTCAATTACACTACATGTTTTAATTCAGATTGTCCGTTACTGCGTAATAACTTTTATTTCATAAAAAAATTTTTAGTTTTGTTTTGAACTGTCCAATTGTGTCAATATCTTTTATTGTTTGGGGTAAATTATTATATAATTTAACGGCATTGTACAACAAGCTCTGCTGAGTTTTAACTTTATTTTTCCTCTCTAGATGCAGGTTGTATTGGTTTCTAGTTTCATAGCTGTGTACTAAAGAATTTTTCATATAGCAGTCAATTTTTTTTACATAGATAATACTTTGAAAAATGTATTCACAGGGAACAGTTAGGTTTTCCAGCCTTTGGAAATGTTCAAGGCAGTGAGCCCTACTGCCACTCTTGGTTATTATACGAATTGCTCTTTTCTGTAATTTGAAAACTATTTGAATATTTTTACTGTTGACTCCCCAAAATATTATTCCATAGGTAATAACAGAGTGGATATAAGAAAAATATACAGATCTGACACATGTAGTATCACACACTGCAGTCAGAATTCTAAGAGCATAGCATGCTGTAGTGATTCTGTTACTAAGTATTTTCATATGTTCTTCCCACTTTAACTGACTGTCAACATGCATACCATGAAATTTTGTGTAGTCTACACATTCTATAGTTTCATTGTTTAGCTTAAAGTTGTTATAGTGTGGTTTTTTGCAGACATAGAAGTTAACAGCATTTGTTTTTATTAAATTTAGTGTTAGTTTATTATTGGATGCCCACTCACATACACTGTTTAGTGTTTCTTCGGCTTTTTCTTTCAGTGCATCTGGTGATTTGTAACTGATTAGAACATTTGAGTCATCTGCAAACAATATTGTTTGTCCATGCTTGATGCTCTGTGGGAAGTCATTTATGTAAATGAGAAATAGTATTGGGCCAAGGACACTACCCTGTGGGACACCTATATTTACATAATTTGTGTCTGAAGTCTACTTTACGGTATAGTTTGAGCAACTTGAAGTATGTAAGATTTCAGTTATCTGTCTTCTACTTTTTAGATATGACTGGAACCACTTTTTCACAAGTCCCCTTATTCCCAGTTCATCTAACTTACTTAACAATATATTGTGGTCTACTATATCAAATGCTTTAGTTAGATCAAGAAATATACCTGTTGTGTAGTTCCCTTTATCTAATGCTTCTAGAATGTGTTTTGTGAGGTGTGCTGTTGCTGATTCTGTGCTTTTCCCTGATCGAAATCCAAACTGGTCAACAGACAGTTAGTTGCATTTATTTAAATAATTCATTAGCCTATCTTTCATAATAGTTTCTAATATTTTTGCAAAGCATGACAGTAGAGAAATTGGTCTATAATTTTCAATATTTCCTGCATCACCTTTTTTGAAGAGAGGTAGCAATTTAGCATATGTTAAATAGTTCGGAAAGTAGCCCTGCTTGAAAGATTGATTTATAAAATCAACTAAAGGTGGAAGTAGGCTCTTGATACAGTCCTTATTTTTAAAAATGGGGACGTCATCCAAACCAGCTGAGTTTTTGTTTTTCAGTTTGCTGACTGCTTTATAGACTTCTTCCTGTGTTGTATGGAATAACACCATTGAGTGTGATACACCATTATTTAACTTTTTGACCTGAGGGGCTGTTATAAAATATTCGTGTGATTTTATTCCTATGCTACTAAATTAATCATTTATATAGTTTGCCAAATATATTGGGTCTTTTATTAGAGACCCTTCCTCTTTGATTTTCAGTTTGACAGATTCATTTTCCTGGTACTAGTTTCCTGCTTCACAATCTTCCATACTGCCTTATTTTTGTTTTCAGCAGAGAGCACCAGTTTGGAGTTATGAGCTCTCTTTGCTGCAAGCAACATTTTCCTATATGTATTCCTATATCTTTTATAAAAGAGTGAGAAGCAGGATTTGTTTGGCTGTGTTTAATGGAGCTCAGGTACTTTAGTGATTCAGACGATTTTTTGATGGCTTTTGTGACCCACTTGTTTTTTCCTGCTGTTGATAATGGACATAATACTTTAGGAAATGTTTCTTCAAAATTTAATTTAAACAATGTGATGAAATTTTTGAATTTTTCATTTGCATTGTTTCATTTGCATCTACATCTGAGTATACTGAGTCCCATGTTTGTCCTGCTATCTCTTTGGCAAACTCATGTCTACTTTGTTTAGAAAAAATTCGTCTGTAAATATGCATTTTCTTTCTTTCTTCTGGAGCCACTTTTATATTACTGATTTGGCCTGAGTGATCAGATAATCCTAGCTCTGCTACCACCACCTCAGAGTTTTCTTTGCCTAAATCTGTTAATACCTGATCAACAGCTGTCTTTGAGTATTTGCACTGTTAACCATTGGAACTAGATTGAAACTTTGAGCAAGACTTTGTAATGAGTCCCATGTAGAATCAGGATTCAGTTTATCTACATTTAGGTCTCCACATATGAGAATGTGGTTCTTTGGAGTGGATATCTTGTCAAGAACATGATTATGTTTGGAGAAAAAGATGTTGTAGTCTCCACTAGGAGATCTGTATATACATTAGATAATCAAATTCCTACACCTGTATTCGTCCCTGATTTCAACTGCCGCCAGTTCAAAATGTTGCTCTTCACTGATTACACATAAATCGCTTTTGGTCTTATATTGATAATTTTGTTTTACATAAATGCAACACCCTCCACACTTCATAGAAGTCCAACAGCATGTACACATTAAATTATAAGACTGCAAGACTAATTGATTAATTTCAGTCTCATTGCACCAATGCTCAGTGAGACAAACAACTGAGCACTCTGTAGACTCCAGCTCCACCTCTAGCTGTTGGATCTTATTTGCTAGGGAACATGTATTTTGGTGAACAACTGTTAAGTAATTTTTTCCAACACTATTTGCATTCCCACTTTTTTAGTTTTAATGGCATTCTGTTTTGGTTCAACTGCTTCCTTATTACGATTACACTCGTGTTTTTTGTTTGCATGTTTTTGCCGGAATATGCACATGTGAGTTTTCACGGTTTTGTTTTTTGCTCAGGAACGGAGCAAATCAGAGTGTCTTTGCCCCATCTCTTTCTAGCTAAATTATGGTTGTAAGCGTAAAGTCACACATATTTATTTCCAGCATTGGGCCTTTCTTAGTTTGTGCTGGTCTTATCCACATGTGGCTCTCACACATGCTACTGCCATCACTTGTTAAAAATGGTGGTTGTGGTTCACATGTTCAGGGTATGAGAGCAATGAAATGCGATACATTTTATATGGAGCAAGGGATGAATGCCCAACAACATCTATAGGCAAATGCAGCCTTCATATGTGGAAAACTCTGTTGCTTCGAGTACTGTGAGGTGGTAGTGTAGTGAGTTCGACAAAGACCACGAAGTCTTGCATGACAATGAACAGTTGAGGAGACCATGTTTCTAGCTGGCTAATGACAAATTTTCCCATGCGGCTGCAAAGGTAAAAGCAAATCAGCATGTGCACATCACGGCCACTTCTCTGGAGCATTGTGTATTGTGAGGGAATGCTTACAACATCGTTCATCTGTTCTTAGGGTACCGGAAGGTTTCATATCAGTGGGTGCCTAAGCAGCAGCATGACGTGATGAAACTCAAGCAAATGATGTCTTCACTGAATCACCTGGAATGGTATTTCAAGCAGAGTGAATGTTTCCTGGACCCCATTGTTATTGGCAGTGAAATGTGGATATTGCAGTGCTGATTTTCAAGTAACAACTGCTATTTACCATCATAATCGGAACATGGGATGATGTGTTTCAAGGCAATAGAAGACCAGAGGATCTCAAGACATAATTGTTCACAGATAAGAATTGCTGATTACAACCTGGACTGTGACGATATTATACAAGAGATCTTTCTTACTGCTGCTGGTCTAGACAAAATTTTGAAGCATTTCATTCTGTGATCTGAAGCATCACTAACTATGCGAACACATAAAAGTGTTGCATGTCTGTGAGACAATAGAAAACATTTGTTTAACATATCTGTACTCCCATATTTCAATATCTTTTTATATCTCCCATTAACAGATTGTATTGTGGGAAGTCAGGCAATAATGACATACCCAGGTAAAATGACATAGCAAGGCTATGGACAAAACCAGATGAGTGGTGACACCTGCACTAAGCAGTGTAAAAAGGTCGATAGGCAACCCACTTCCTCTGTATATGGTGATGAGCTGCCAGTTTTCACATTGCTACTGTGAACGAAAAACTTATAGGTAAGCTTCCAACTTTTTACTTTTATTCACATATATACATTGATTAGTGTTGTATTGTTTACATGTTTGAGAAAAGTATAAGTTATGTTTTGAGAGGTAGAAAGTTCTGCTAGAGAACACAGTAGTTGAAAGTTTCTCAAGTGGACAAGGAAAGTGTGTCAGGCTAGAAAAACATAACAAGTATCAGAGTAAAATGGCACAATAGGTCATTTTCTACAGTGTGGACACTAGTTCTAATCTGCGTGATCTTTGATGTTAATTAAGATATTTATTTCACATATCTGCTTAAATTTAACAAGAATAGTGGTAGATCATTCTATAATAAAATAAATTAAGTGAAACATTAAACATGAAGTGATAAATGTGCTATTATTCAGAAATCCGATGAAATTACATACTCTAACTTCAGATGGCAGGTAATAAATTAAGGAAATCATCAAGACATTCTTGGGATGTGTTGCAGATGCAGCAGGCTATATATACTGTTACCAGCAACGAGATGGGACGGCTGCAGGCATTTAAGGAATTGGCAGTTTCCTAGAATATGCTTACAAGACGAACTACAAATATGAACAACATCTTCAATGGTGTTCAGAAAATATTGGGTAGATTCCAGCCAACTTTCAACATTACCCTGAAGTGCGAACTGGTACAACACCCGGAACTATTGGAATTGTGCATATTTGGTATGACTATGAAGGAGTGCACTTCAAATAGCTAAGAAAAGCAAAAATGTATCTTAGTTCTGCGAAAGAAATTTTATATGGAAAAAAACCTTTTTGCAGCAACAGTGATGCTTGCAAAGAGAATCAGAATCAGAATCAGAATTTTTTACTATCCCATAACATACAAAGACAAATCACAGATCCCATGTACAGGGGACTCAGCAACTTTACATTTACATAACAATTACAATTTGTATACACAGTATTACAAAAACAATACGTCAACACTCAAGTTTTCATGTTTTGTAGGGAATACATAACAACAGCGTTTACATAGTGAACATACTTTTACAATAATTTATTTGGCACAAAACTCCTAAACTTAATTTACAGCTGATGTGTCCTTGCTCAGACTTCCACATCACCATTCATAGATTCTTCTATGGAGTAATAACATTTCTCCACTAATAACTTGTGTAGCTTTGGTTTCAGTTGCCCTAGCTCCATGCTGTATACAAAAATAATCAGTTCATAGATGTACAAACAGGGGGCACGTAATATTTTTAAATCTTTCTTGTGCACTTGACAAATTCCACATCATATTGGCTTCCATACTGCATGATTGATCAATGGAACATAAAACCAACTAACTAACTATTTGCAAGCACGTGTCAATTTTAACTATCCTCATTTGATCATATGATGAAATTGTTAGTCGGTGGATGACAAAGACGTCAGTGGAATAAATGAAGAAACACATGATAAAGACGACAATTTTGCAATAGCCACTCATCACAGTTCTGCTAGTGAACAAGAGGATTATTCAGTGGAAGAATGTCAGTGCTATGGGGAGCTTGATGCAGACCTTTATGTTCCTCCAATAAAATACCTAAAATGTTAGTTAAAATCAAATGTGTTTTGAGTAGTGGTAAAGAAAAATTTAGATGTCAGTGTTGAACATCAGTTTTGCAGACATTCATTAACTGTCTATCGAGTGATATCTCTCTATGCAGATTCAAACCCTGGAATTTAATTTTATGTGAAAATTTACTTGCTACAGAAATACTATAATTTTACAGAATGTAAAATTCAGTTCTCTAACAGATCATTTATGTGTGGGCCTTCTATTTTAAGAAAACCATACGAAAGCATGTGATTTTATTTGAGAAAAAGTATAATATTGTACTGTAGCCTCCATTTAGTGCAATAAAACAACAAAGAAACTTTAAAAAATACTTAAATAAATTCAAAAATAAATCTTCTATACCATTAGCATAAATTAAAATGTTCTAATAATGCTCCTTAAACCTCGATTGAAACTTAGGGGACCCAGAGACCCAACCTCATATTCTACGGTACAGTACAGAAATGTCATGTTTTGACTTAAGAATTAATGGAGGTTACAGTGTTATTATAAAGACTGTTAGAATGAATCTGGAGGTTTCATAGTAGGACAAGTCAGAGATATAAGTATGTTAAAAGCACAATTAAAATATAAAATAGCTGTGTAGGGAATAAAGTAATGAAAAAGAGGAAGAAACTGTGAGTTAGTAGTTCCAAAATCACTTGAAATACAGTCACCTCACACATAATGGGGCATAATAATAAAATAGTTTAAATGAAGCAACATTATAGCACCTCCATCCGTAAAGGTAGTGAAACCATTGTCACATTGTGAAGTCGCCTTATGGAAAATGGTACCATACAGCTGCTTTGTAGTGATATCAGCAAAACACGTGCACTGTATTATTTCTTACATCCTCATCTGTTGGTGTGGAGGTTGCACCACAAATACTTGGAGCATTTCCAAAATGGTTGGTACTACAACATTTTTGTGTCCACAGGAACAATTTACTGAACAAACAAATACAGATTTTACTACTGGTACTCCCCACAAATGTCTCTTGACTTTGCCCATTGTTATGGCAGCTTCCATATTTGCATAGCAAACCTTTGTTTGCGGGTATTCTTATGCCACTGGAGGATACCTCATTGAAGTTCGTTATTGGTGGAGAACTTCTTACCCCGCAGGACCTCTCTCAGTTTGTATAATAGGTCATAGTAACTAGGAGCCAAACATGGCTAATATGGGTGGTGTCGCAGCACAGTAAACGATAAGTCCTACATGGTGGCAATAGCTTGGCAATTGGCATCTGGCTGCATATTGTTGTGTTGGTGCAGTGAACTGCAGTACTGATCTCTGTTGAGGGTCATATTGGGAGAGAACCAATCCACCTGTACTATTCTTTCCTGATCACAGAACAGTTGCCATTTGTTTCTGCATGAATAGACCCAGCTGTGACTTCTTGGGATGAGAGCTTTTAGTGTGCTTTCAATCCATAGACTGGCGTTCTTTTCTGGAGTCTCATGGAAGAACCATTATTCGTTGATGGTGACCAGATGCTAAAGGAACTCTGCTGGATTTGCAACATATTTTTGCACGAACTGTTGTCATATCTCCACACATTTCTGTTTCTGCACAGTGGTGAGAGCATGGGGCATCCATTATGCCCAATTCTTCTTCATCTTCAAATCATTATGAATGATGGTGGGCAGAGTTCTCCATGATAGACCTGTTGCCTTCTCTGCTTCATCTAAATTGACTTGCCTGTGCCCAATATCAAGCCATTGACACGCTGGGCTTGTTGGTTTCTGTGCAGTTGCTGAATGCCCAGTGCTTATGTGAATTTTAGAAGAGACTCTTCCATCTCTAAACTCTGATACCCATTGTAATACAGATCTGTGACTTGGTGCTATTTCCCCACATATGGCTCCCAGCCTCATTGTGAATGTCTGAAACAGTCACTCCTTCCTTTCGTAGAAACCACACTGTCTATCACTGACAATGCTTGTCTACTTTGATATTGTCATGTCTATGTCCACCAGTGCACTCGCAAGATAGAAAAAGTGCTGCTGCACTGCACCACCTATGGAAAGCCGCAACACCATCTGGGCCAGTAGACAGTACAATAGTCTATCTTTGTGGAGTTAAGGGAGAGTGCCAATCAAAATTAAATGAACTGTATAGTTGGGCAACATGTGTAATATAATTACACTGTCTGAGAAAAAGTGAGGAATCACAGGGCGAGGAGGGAATGAAATGAAATTTCATGTGTTGAGAGGGTATGTGACGTTATTTCCATGATTATGTAATTGAGTACAATTTTCAAAGAACTTGGCAGTGACCCCACTTATGAGTATGACATCACCAGGGCTGGTTTAAGGCCCAACTGACACAAGTGGGCACTTGGGAAGCCAAGCTGCGCATGACAGGTAAGAAAGTATTTCAGTGATGTTCTGTTTTGTAATCAGAGTTACCTCAGCACTACAAGCAATGATCTGAAGTCACAACTCATGGCTCTCTATACCATAACATGAGGAGTAACATTGCTGTGCCTCTGCAAAATATTGCAAGTGTTAGACCTGCCTTCAGTTTGCACCATATCCATCAACAAAGGGCATTGGATGTAGTGCAGAACCATGATTCATCACTGAATACAATATGGCCCCTTACCTCAGCAGTCCACGGTTGCCTGTCATGGCACAACTCCAAATGCAGCCATTAGTTTTGTGGTGTTAATGACAGCCTATGCATGGAACACTAATATTGTAATTTGGCTGCTTCTAATCTCTGACCAATGGTTGCAGCGTGACAAATTCCTGACAAATTCTGTAAGGAATGCACATATGGCAGGCACAGATGTGAAGGGGTCACAATGTGCTTGGTGCCCAATACATGCGTTCCATTGTTCTCGTGATCAGACACAGTTGACCAGGACCTTAAGGACAAGTATACCTTCTGCCTTCACGTTCCCATACATTTTACCAAGGGGCATTGTCTCATCTACATGCCTCACAAATCTGGATACTGCATAATTTGACCAAGTAGCCAAATGGAGAACTCCAGTGAGCCCTCTTTCAAAATCTGTCATGTGCTCAAAGTGCAGCTGATCACAGTACATGGCATCTCCGTTCCTTCACAGTGATTGCTCAACACATTTTGCTGTTTCTGACCACCTTATACCCAACCAGGCATGGTAACATCACTAATGCATGCTGGTGGCCTTTCCTCATTCTGTAGAAAATTTAGCAACTCCAGTCATTTACATACTAACTGATGATGTGTATGTTTACCAAGTTACTTTGGCATCTTACCATGTCTTCTGGATGAATCACTAGTTTTGTCAGGCAGTGTGCATAACTGTACTACATTGGCTTGTAGACTCTACAGTGATAATTATAAAAACTCTTCCTGCGGTGATAATGACAAGTGACCTTACTTGATACACACAGTAATTTTTGTGTTCAGGGAAATCAATGAAATAGCTAATAAACAAATATTTTACACTATAGCTAGAACATAAGTGCAACTACCACCATAAAAAACCTTAAATGTGATTCCATCACATATTGCAAGTATAAGTGATGAATTGTATTATCTTGGTAATTAAATCTCAAGCACTTACAGAAATAATTGACATTGCTACACCTCACAATATTCAGTGGCTCAGTTTCAGCTTATTAGTGCTGCATACACCACATTAATCTGTATAATAATAAAATAAATTTGCATGTGTTATTAATAGCAGGACATAATCTATCTCAATACACTTTCTTTCTTTTTTCAATTAGTAAAAGACTGGGTTGGAATAACAACACTACAGAAAGGATAGGCTCCTATTCAGCACAAAGAGCAGTTGTTGAATTACAGACAGGCACAATGAATAGAAAATACTAGACATATTTCATCTTTTGAACAAAGTCCTTCTTGAGATGTAGAAAACACACAGGTATTATACACACATTGCCACTGTCTCTGGGTCTTAGCAGCCAGAGACAGTTTCCATGCATGCATGGGATGCCCTTGAGAAACTTCTGAAGAAGGACTTTGTCAGAAAACTAATATATTTCTAGTATCCTTTTTCATTGTCCCCGTGTGTGACTTAATGCCTTTTCTTCTTTCCTCTGTAACTGTTGATGAAACATGGAATTTGAAGTGCATATGAAAGAATACATAAGTAACCCTTCACTAATAACTTGATTCTGTTTTGGCACCAAAAGTGTTGCTATGGTCATCTTTTCAGATCTGGTATGGGAAACAATAATGAAGGACTTCAGTTCTATTTCTTCGAAGACATTATCTGAGAGAGATTTTGCTACTAATGGCGATGCTGGAAAATCAACAACAAATATTGTGTAAGATGTCACCTTATCTGGTCATAAACTGTGACATGATGGCTAAAAGTAAATTTTGTGAAGTATATCTGGACCATCTGTTTAATGCATTCATTTTAATTCATTCTAATTTCTATAGTCATTACAGTATCAAAGGAACATATTTATTTTACCTAGAGGTCTGTCTTAGAAACAGCATTTTGAGTAGTTTTGTATTGCACTTACTCTCATTTGTTCACATATAGTACCATACTGGGGTTCAAACGTCAAGAGGACTTGCAAATTATTTCATCCCAGCACATACTAGAATGATTTGATAAAATGCCCATGGATCTGAATGTATTAACTTAGTCTCTAATTATATTGATTACTTCTGGTACGCTATTTAGACGAATAGATACTACATTTTGCTCATCTTTTTGTGTATGGCCAGTGGAAGGTTCATATCTATGATAACTGTAATGTCAGGTATAACTTTTATATCCAAGAATTTGTGGCTGAGGTTCATTTTTAAATTAACTTTTATGAATGGTTCTCTTCATAATGCGATTATGACTTAGTTGCTCAAGAGTAATGTCTGGTTTTGTAACTATAATGACAGTCTTCATGTGGAACAGAAACCATTCATTGGTAAATAGTAAACATATTCTGCTCATCCTTTGTTTCTTTTTAGGAAGTAAGTGATTTGTTTGCCATAGTATATGGCTGAAACTATTGTCAAATATTACTGCTACTCTTCTTGTGTGCTTTTCTGCAGTAGTAATGTTGGAAATATTCAGTAAAAATGTAGTTATAAGTATCTTTTACATCCTAATTACTGTTACACATGGTTCTAATATAGGGATACAATACATTCTTGGGTGTAGCACATTCACTTAGATCTGCATCGACATCCGTACTCAGCAAACCATTGTGAAGTGCATGCCAGAGGCTACTTCCTATTGTACCACCTATTAACATTTTCCCATGTTCCAGTTGTGTGTAGAGATCAAGAATAATGTGTGCTTAACTGTCTCTTTATGTGATGTTATTAGTGTAATCTTGGTTTGACATCCCTGCTGGAGCAATTTATTGGAGATGTATATATGTCCCAAGTTTATTTGCTAGATACTGGTTCTCAAAATTTTATAGGTTGGCTTTCATGGTATAGTGATGTCTGCCATCAGATGTCTGGCAAGAACACAATTTTCAGAAAACTTACATGACATAAAACTAGACTATACAATCCAGGCTTTCACAGCCTGTGTCCATAGCCTACCCATGGTGGTATTGGTTTTATGGACATTAAGCTATGGTATAAAGCCTCTTTCTGTGTTTAGTGATTTGTCACCTACCGTGGGAGATATTTTCAGATGACATAAAGATACACTCCTGGAAATTGAAATAAGAACACCGTGAATTCATTGTCCCAGGAAGGGGAAACTTTATTGGCACATTCCTGGGGTCAGATACATCACATGATCACACTGACAGAACCACAGGCACATAGACACAGGCAACACAGCATGCACAATGTCGGCACTAGTACAGTGTATATCCACCTTTCGCAGCAATGCAGGCTGCTATTCTCCCATGGAGACGATCGTAGAGATGCTGGATGTAGTCCTGTGGAACGGCTTGCCATGCCATTTCCACCTGGCGCTTCAGTTGGACCAGCGTTTGTGCTGGACGTGCAGACCGCGTGAGACGACGCTTCATCCAGTCCCAAACATGCTCAATGGGGGACAGATCCGGAGATCTTGCTGGCCAGGGTAGTTGACTTACACCTTCTAGAGCACGTTGGGTGGCACGGGATACATGTGGACATGCATTGTCCTGTTGGAACAGCAAGTTCCCTTGCCGGTCTAGGAATGGTAGAATGATGGGT
The DNA here is from genome assembly GCF_021461395.2 of Schistocerca americana. NCBI lineage: Eukaryota > Metazoa > Arthropoda > Insecta > Orthoptera > Acrididae > Schistocerca > Schistocerca americana. The sequence goes on along the minus strand of NW_025726082.1, from coordinate 1,245,173 downwards.
TCGATGACGGTTTGGATGTACCGTGCACTATTCAGTGTCCCCTCGACGATCACCAGTGGTGTACGGCCAGTGTAGGAGATCGCTCCCCACACCATGATGCCGGGTGTTGGCCCTGTGTGCCTTGGTCGTATGCAGTCCTGATTGTGGCGCTCACCTGCACGGCGCCAAACACGCATACGACCATCATTGGCACCAAGGCAGAAGCGACTCTCATCGCTGAAGACGACACGTCTCCATTCGTCCTTCCATTCACGCCTGTCGCGACACCACTGGAGGCGGGCTGCACGATGTTGGGGCGTGAGCGGAAGATGGCCTAACGGTGTGCGGGACCGTAGCCCAGCTTCATGGAGATGGTTGCGAATGGTCCTCGCCGATACCCCAGGAGCAACAGTGTCCCTAATTTCCTGGGAAGTGGCGGTGCGGTCCCCTACGGCACTGCGTAGGATCCTACGGTCTTGGTGTGCATCCGTGCGTCGCTGCGGTCCGGTCCCAGGTCGACGGGCATGTGCACCTTCCGCCGACCACTGGCGACAACATCGATCTACTGTGGAGACCTCACGCCCCACGTGTTGAGCAATTCGGCGGTACGTCCACCCGGCCTCCCGCATGCCCACTATACGCCCTCGCTCAAAGTCTGTCAGCTGCACATAAGGTTCATGTCCACGCTGTCGCGGCATGCTACCAGTGTTAAGGACTGCGATGGAGCTCCGTATGCCACGGCAAACTGGCTGACACTGACGGCGGCGGTGCACAAATGCTGCGCAGCTAGCGCCATTCGACGGCCAACACCGCGGTTCCTGGTGTGTCCGCTGTGCCGTGCGTGTGATCATTGCTTGTACAGCCCTCTCGCAGTGTCCGGAGCAAGTATGGTGGGTCTGACACACCGGTGTCAATGTGTTCTTTTTGCATTTCCAGGAGTGTATATTTAGTTAATTTTTGAAAAATTTGTATGACAAAACAAGTTTGCATTACAAAATCATCTAACTACATATTTATAGCTTCTGATCCTGTGGTTCTTAGTAGTAGATGAAACATTAGGCACAACAACATTCTTTAGACAATGGCCAAATCCTACAATCTAGTGTCACAAAGGAATTTAAAACAGATGCATGCTATAGCCACCATTTCCCTTTCTTTTACATGATGGAGGGACCTACTCATGATTAATTTTCACTCATATGTTTTCATGTAGTGGTACATAGGAATCAATACAATTCCTTTGAGACTTCACTAGTCATTTTGCTATCCAACTGTTTTAGAGGACTTGCATGAGATATCTAACTGGTACCTAATGTCAGACAAACACTGTGATGCTTAATATTAGTAGGACCCTTCTTGGAGCTATTATGACCATTTATTATGAAGCATGGTATCTTTGACCAACTCATTCCATTGAATCTCAAGTTTATTGGGGTGCCATACATGAAGTACCACTTTCTGAAGGAGAAAAAGATTCAACATTCTTCTAAGAAGATGCCGGCAGATTGCTGTAATTATCTACATTTGAAGCAGATTCTTGACGAATACTCTACACTCCCAATGTAAAATTAAGACTCAAGGTCTTTTCATGTATGGCTTGTAAAAGTAAGAAAGTATTATAGTTCAGTCATTGGAAGAACTTCTTCTAACATACATAAGACAAGAATATATTTTGATCGAAATCTGTAAATATGTTACACTGTGTAATGTTTTGGAAGTCTGAGACTCATGTTTACTCTTTTACTTATTTTCTTAGTATTTGTGGAAGCATCTGAGCTAAAGCTACTTGATCATGGACCAAAAATGAGAAAAATGTAATGATTTTATGTGTATGAGGAGAGCAGTGTGCTGACCAAACACCCCTCCTCTCTGCATCCTCAACTGAGGATGACACGGCAGTCGGATGGTCCGGATGGGCCACTTGTGGCCTGAAGACGGAGTGTTTTTTATGTATAAGAACTACAACACAACAACATCTGTAAATTACTGCAGGTAATGTCTATAGAAAATAAAAGGGAAATGCCTAAAGGAAGTCTTCCAACTTTAATTTGAAAATGTCAATTTTATTACAACCAGTTTTCATTTTTACTGGATCTTATTGGAAATGAAAGCTGCAAAATGACTGTGACAAGTAATTTACACGTTATGTGACTCATTCATGTCCTACTACGTACTGAAATGTTATGAAATAACTGAATAACTTACTTTACATGAGACATAACTATATTAATATTTTAATAAGACTGCTTGTTGACTGTTTACAGATTGCTATATATGTGTAGCAAGTGATGTAATATACTGGAGGTCTCTCCTAAGAGTCATCAGGTACTCATCCCAAACAAATACTGCTCATCACGTCTGTCGTGCAGCTCATGGTGTTGATGGAAAGTGTCAGTGTGTTTCCCCTTACAACCAAAAGAGTTTTAAATTGCCCAGTTGATAGAGCAGTGCAAAATTTGCCTAGAGTGATGTTCATTTGTTCAGTATGCATTAAAATGGATAGTAAAACCTGAAAAATAACCCATTTTCGATCAGTGACTGACTGAAAGTCAGTTTTAACGTAGTGAATTTCTTGTTCTAGTTTTCTACTTATGGCCTGAAACTGCGTCAAAGCTATTCAGGGACACTGGATAAACTGACCATTTGGTTTGATTTAATACATTTAGAAGATATCACATCAGTATAAAGGCCTGAAACTGTGTCAAAGCTATTCAGGGACACTGGATAAACTGACCATTTGGTTTGATTTAATACAGGCATTGCTTTCATTTCTAGTTGGGAGTTAGTTTACTGCAATATCCTGAGCACTCCTTACCCTCATCTTTCTAATACATGATTTTAGTATGCACCATTAAACATTTGCCTTTTACACTGTTCTTTTCCATGAATATCAGTATTTGGGCTATAGTTGTCCCTTTTGTTTCACTTATCTTCCCCTTTGTGATCATATGCTAACACCAGTACCATTATTTATCTAAACAAATTGTTCGCTGGTACTTTTATTCTGCTTGTGATATTTAAATTGGTAGGAAAAATTAGAAAAAGTTATGATTGGTTGTAGAATAAGCATTACTTTGTCAATCAAGGGCTGCGTTGTGCACATCTTATGAAGGCTGTCATAATATGTTCTCTATAAACATCTATACTGCAAGTGGGCACTTATTGTAAATCTTGTATTTACAAAGGGGTGTGCTTTTCTGAAAGCAGGTTGGTTTTATTCAGGATTCCAGTGCACCATATGATTCCCCATTCATTTGGCTACAAGTCCATATTTCTCAAGATAATCTCCATTCATTTTGAAGCCTTATGCCATCATACTGGGAGAGCCTTTATGCTTGCATGGAACCACTTTACTGGTTAATGTTGGAGTCAATGTGTTGCTGCATCAATAACCACTTCATTATCCAGGTGCTCTTCCTGTGGAATGCATCCTTCACTGGGCCACAAAAATTTGAGGAGTAGGGTAGATGAGGGAGAACAGTTCAATGAAGTTCATTCAGTTGAGCAGTGAGGTGTTTGATTGTGAGTCATTGATTGCATTGAATGACAGTGTCCACATGCACCAACAATGCAGTAGCCACAGCTATGTGTGGTCAGCCGGCACATGGGAGGTTGTACAGGTTTGTTGTGCAACCTAGTTGTGATGACAAGACACCTTGCCTAATGACTCACCATGCTTTTATTCACTACCTAGTCTCTGTGGACATTCTGCAAATGCGTATGCAATGTTCTGATTGTCCATCAAAAGAAACTCAACGACTGCTCTCTGCTTGGAATGCTACCACCTATCAGAATTTCTTGCAACTATAGGGCTGAATTGGTACTATTTCATGATACCCATAACAAATTAAGCATTTTTCAACTGAAATTGGCCAAGAAAAGTATTATGTAGTGTTACTTATTGAATGACCATCATACTGTCTTGGGGTATGACTCAGCTTTTATTTCATTTTGGTTGCAATAAAATGTGTTACAGCATGGTGGAAAATAAATAGATATGAAGAAACTCTTTTAATGGAATGATACACTTCATGTGTACAGTAAGAATGTAAAATAAGCTTTGCATGTGACTTCTTTGAAGTGAGAGGAGATTTCTAGATTCACGTGCTTTCTATATGCAACATCACCCACCTTAATAAAGACACAAGCAGATGAGTCAGCTAGAGCTATTTAATAATTCACTGTGATTTATTGGTCTTTATGTTGACTTTTCTAACAGTTTACTTCACTACAGTTTCCGTGAACCAGACCTAAACACAAAAAGTGAGGAGAATAGCACTCCGTGTCAACCAGTCATGTGAAGGTGTGTGTGTGTCCATTGCAGCTGATGTGATAGTGACTTCCTTGATTGAGTGGAGTGTGTTTTCACCAACTCAACATTAAATCCTGAGCTTTCTGGTCATCAGAACTCATGACATGAGACTACAGGTACCTAGTTCTGCCAGTAGATGCAAAACTCAGTGAGTTGTCTTTAGAGAGAAATGTCCACTGCCTCTATGGCAACCATGTTTCTGTATAACAGTGGCAGAAAGTACACATGATTAAAAGCCAAGTGCAAACTCCACTGGTATAGCTCTGTCACTGAGGCAAAAACATAAGTTAAAATTTTGGAAAATATGCTAGTAAATGTGTTTTGAACTATTGTATTCTTATTGGAGCAATAATACATCTCTCTGGTACTGTTTATGCTAATATATGTCATGGTGCAACAATAAACTCTCCACCATCATGCTACATGTACCTGCTTTGAAGTTTGTCCATGAGACAAATCACTAAACTAACTAAGAACATAGATTACAAATTAAGATGTCGTAAGATTTGTTTTCTATGTGAGCTGCAAAAAGCTTAAGTCCAAACACACATTATGCCAGATAAGATAAACCTCAGAATAGAGATCAATGTCAAAATGTAGACAACAAATGTACCTGTGTGCTATGTCATGAGACTGCAACCTTTACGCTAAAGTACTGTCAAGGGATTTGTTCAGCTAAATACCTTCAAGCAGATAGTGGTTCACCACAAACAGTGCTACAGCAACCAACTACACTAGTGAAAAACAGGTACTCACAATTTATCCTCACCAAAAAAATCAAGACAAATCCTGATGTCCTGGGTCATGATAAAACTGAGACTGAAACTTTGTCACCAGAAAGAATTGGAAGAAAGAACTATAGTCTATCAAAAATTCATATGTTTCCATACTTGGTGGAATGTATGATGATTACAGGAACAAACTCATATGGTAACGCATAACTCTGAGAGTCATTGTGAGTAAAGTTTGCTTTTTGCTAACAATTATGGCATGCTTCACTGTAGTCATATATTAGATTCTAGTACATAAAAATTCAAAAGGCCGGGCTGTATCTACAGAAAGATGTGCTGGTCAACTGAAAAGGCACTATTTCCTGGGTATTATATACCTCCTCTGCTTACTGCTAATGTCCACTAATTTCTTCTTTCTTCATTCTGTGGAGAAATGAGCATATGAAATGCATCGGTATTATCGATGAAACTCCCTGGCACATTAATCTGGTTTTAATCTGTGACGAAGTTTTATTTTAGTGGACACTCTTCTGCAGAGTAAAAATTCATTCTGGAGCATTTCTGATGTATATAAGTCATTTCACATGTCTGTTTCAAGTTATAATTTATTTCATGTTAGCCATATTTGAAAATAAGATAATGTTATATTCACTAGAAAATTATGATTCAGTGTTTATTTTAATTTATGGTTGTCAAAAAATATAGGACTTAAAGAACTTAAATGTTTATACATAACATCATGTAAAGAGAAGTAGGAGGGTTTGCTTACAAATTTCAGGCTTATATTCAAAACTTTTTAATTTCCATTGCTCATTACCCAACATAGTACAGTGGCTCTCTGCATTCATAAATATTTCAAGCAGGTTGACATGTACTTGAATGTCAGATTATCAGAAGTACACAAGAGAGTGCTAAGAATCTGAATTAGTAGGGAGGGGACAAATACTCAGCCAGTCTGCCTTGGTCCAGTTCTGTGTCATTTGGTTCATCCATAATGTAAAACAGGATTTCGTTTACACATTCTTCAAAAGAAGTTATATGTTAATGTACTAAGCTAATACCAAGTGTTCATTTATTTCCCAACAGCAGTTGCTACACACACAACAAACACAGCATTTCATAAAGTTAAAAGCCAGTTAATTCATTTCAAGAAGAGGAATCAGTGGTCAATGTTAAGTGTGTGACATACAATTTGGCTTATGAAATAACAACGTTTCACAGAATTTTAGTTCCTTGGAATCAAAAAGCAGACTGTGAATGAATGAGCTGTAGCTTTGGTGCTACCACCTTTAGGCAGACCTCATTACTGCCACTATGAAGGCAACACAGAATTGCATTATTAAAATATGGCAGTTTCAGTCAAGGCTGCATTTATGAAAAGCTTGATGGCAGCAGTTGTGTGGTGAGGACTTCAAGCTCATGTAGTTGGTGCATCTTCTGGTCGTTATGTGTACTCTTGTCTGGTTTCAGTATTTGTAGACTACTGAGCTGCGGTAATGGTGTACCTCCTATCCTGTTATCTCAAAGAGGACACCACGTGGCCTGGTATCCATTCTAGTATGTGTCTGTGTAAACAGTTTGTAAATCACTAGCTTCACATGTGAATAGTGGTTTCATTCACATGGTTTTTAACTTCCTTGGCCATGGTTTCCATTTTCCAGCTTTCTCTCTAGAACTGAACACCAATTAATCTGTTCCTGATACCAAGTACAACATGCTCAGAATGTGTCATTAATTGTTGACAAGGCCAAGGTGTCAAATATGTGTCACTGATATAACTAATTTCTGTAATACCTTTGGTTTTGATCTCATTGTAGTTCCCCTGCATCTCTGGAAAAGAGTTTGTCTGCAGTAGTATTCTCAGTACCAATATACTCCCCTAATATTACTTCCACAACTAACTGAAAGACTCTAGTTTTACTGTATTTGTTCTCTATTTTCTCACTGTAAACTATACTTTCCACTTGGCAATACTATCCTTTCTTATTATTAGTAAGATTCTTTGTGACGAGTTTCAGCAACTCTGTTGTATGTGTACCTCATATTATGTACAGTTCCCACATTCTTCAGCAAAATATTCTAATACCATTAGAAACACAAACTAGTTGCCTAATACTATTTTAACTCCACCTGAGATATTCTAATTGACATTCACAATGTGCATGATTATGATTATGGGCACAGTTGGAAGCTAAAATTGATATTTTGCTTTGACATCGACTATTATCTTTCCTGGATGGTAGACTCTATTTCATGAATGTTGTATAGCTATACTATACTCCTCAAATCAGTTTGTGGTGTGTGGTAGATTCCATTTCAAGTACCATTATAGTTTTATCCCATCCATGGTCCATCTATGAATAGTGCCCAGGAAGAACTACTATTGATAAACCTCCATACAAGTTCTAATTACACTAATAATGTCATGTTGGTCACCTTGGGTGCACTATATGTGAGTAAATAGTGTATTAGTCTGATGTCCCTTGAACTTACACTCTAGGAATTTCGAAAATAAGACTCATACACCACACTGATGCCTAACATAGACTTTGACATTCTTCTTGTTTGATAGTAAATCTGTTAATCATAACAGAAAATCTGAATCTTTATACCAAAACCTATATTATATGGTATGGGTGGAGAGCACTTGAAGTAGCATTGTAATTTCCTCCCTTCCCTGGTCCATTTGCAAGTGGTGGATAGGAGAATCACTATCTGTTAAACTCCTTATGGGCTCTGTTTTCCCTATCATGGTCATTTTCTGGACTGTTGCCCAATTGTTCTGCATTTACATCTACATCTACATTGATACTCTGCAAGCCACCATATGGTGCATGGGGCAGGGCACCTTGTATAACTGATAGTCATATCCTTGGAATATATGCTCTCAGAATCTCACACTTCTCTGTGTGTGGTAAACAGATAGTTCACTCTGACACTAACAGATCTACTTGTTTTAAGGTTAATTCTGTTGCTGGACATTGAATACATACATCTATATATGTACATTTAGGAATGCATGGTAAGTAGATACTTTGAAATTGTCAGTTCACCTTTTTTGATGGATTATTTGGTTGATCAATATTGTATTCTTCACATATCTCATTAATGCTATACAGTACACAGTACTTCTGGTACAGTAACCACTTCCTTTGATTCCAGTGACATTGCAGGTACATGAGAAGACAACTGACACTAATCCTCCTAATAAGCACTAATTTTTCAGATGTCTTTTTTGCTTCTAGGAACAATGTTTATTTGGATGTAATAGCATGAAGAACTTCTGAATATATAGTCTTGGAATTCTGAGAATTAATCATGATCAGCAAATTGATAATAGATGTTCAGATTGTCACATGTATTTGTCATGTGATTAACAATGATGAATATTAAAGATACACAAGAGTATTATGCAAGCCAACTTATAGTGTACGTCTGGTGCCAGGATTATTTCCTCCCATGCTTGTTGTAATTGTGAATGGTGCATGTGATACTCTAGCATCATTTGAAGTCCTTGCGATCTTAGTTTTTTTCTTCAACCTCCTTTAGTGGTCCCATGTATTGGGTGATGTAATAATTTGCCCATATATTCTTGAAACATATTCTCTTGCAATTTGGAAATTTAATTGTTTGAGACTGTTGGATCTATCTGTTTGATTGTTACTTCTGTTGATCATTTAAATCCTGTATCTATACTTCAGACACCACCTTAACACTCTATGATGGAGAGTACTTCTGTATTTCAGTAATCATTTTGTTTTGTTCTGGGTTTAATCAAAATTGATTATGGCTTTTGTGGATGTTAGATTTACTTCTTTCATGGTAATAATATTTATAAAAATTAAACATCTGTGTGTGTACTTGGCAACCAAATCACAGTGTAAGTTAGAGTATAGTTCAACTAGAATTAGCTTTTCCTCCATTTCCTGTTCCATTTCCTAATGATGTATGGGAAGTAGTGCTGTCGATTAAACTCCTTCTGAGCTCTGATTCTTTTCAACATTGTAATTATGTGGGCCCATGTACTGGAAGATGTAATAATATCTGAAACAGTTCACATAATGTATCCTTTTGTGATTTTGACAGTTAGTCAATTGACTACTGAGACTGTCTGATCGTGTTTATGGCTGTTTCTCTTAAAAGACATTGAGTAAATATACCTCTACACCACATGCCAGCCTAATGGTAGATGGGAAGATAATTATGATCAGTGCTTGCTATGGGCTCTTATTTGTTGGACTTGTCAGCATCACTTATAAGAACAATGTATAGATAGAAGTAATATTTAGCCTGACCAAACTTGGAATGTATGTCCTCAGAATTTTGTTAAAGAATCATTGTCATTAAACTGATAATGGAGTTTGGGGTTGTTGGACCTACTTCATATGTGGTTAATATTGCTGATGAACCTTAAAAGATCTACTTGAGTACCAGGAATCCACCTAACAGTGTGTCCTTGAGGGTCCTTATGCTACCACTGTTATTTCCTATCATCCCTGTTGCATATAGGAATGGTATGTGGAATGATCCATTGTTAACTGGGCTACTTCTAGTACCAATGTCATATTCTCTCATCCTTGCTGCATTTGTGAGTGGTACATGCAAAGAAATACTGCTCGTAAGCTCTAATTTTTTAGTCGTTATCATTTAGTGGAACCATGTATTGGAGGATGTAATAACTTGCCTAGCTATTCTTGGATTGTATGCTCTCATAATTTGGACAATCAATTGTGTGTGGTAAATACATTGGTGTGCTAAACTTAAGTACAAAATTTGGTTTCACATGATGTGTCACAGCTATGTAATATAGCTTGTTCTAACTCAGAGCACACATTGAGAGAACTGCTTAAGTATAGTACTGATCTTTATAGATAGAAATACATAATGAGACCACTAGATGGTACTTTTATTCAAAGAGAGTAATGGCAGTGAAATCACCATTATTCATGATATTATCCTGGACATGATTCTTAATAGGATATTTGATCACCGCAAATGACATTAAAAGCTCTGCAATATCACCCCATGCCATTCACCAGGTATGTAAAGGGCTCTTGTGGTACAGCATTCCATTCCCCCACCAGCACACTTGACAACTGCTGAACGGTCATCGATGAATTTAGACAGGCTGCAATACGTCTCCCCAACACATCCAACATGTACTATTTGAAATGGAGTCATGACCAAATGAACTGCTGAAAAAAGTGCACTGGCAAATAACACAGTGTTTCAGTTACCATGATTGGTGAGATTAGAGGTCAGTACACCCATGCAACAAAATACATTCCCACAAAGCAGCTCATAGAACAGTAAAACGATCATATTTGTCAATGATCATGGGTGTATTATACATTCCAATCTCTCACAATATGCGGGTACATCACTTCTTTGAAAACTTTATACTCACTGGTCAGCATCATTTGGACACTTTACTCCTCCCCTACATGTGTATTTTCAGGGGTGCACATGGCCCTGACTTCATTTTTATGGATGAGGTTGCAAGACTCCATCAAATAGTGCAGCTGGAGAACCTCTTGGAATGATAGGATATTCAGCAAATGGACTAGCCTACTCAATCCCCCAACTTAATCCCATCTACCTCAATGGGATGCATTGGTGAATATGAACTGCAGCACATCCACAGGCACCAGTAACCATCCACAAGTTGTCAAGTACATTGGAGAAGGTCTGGAATATTCTGCCACAAAAACTCCTTATAGTTAGTTCCATGTCATCTTGTACTAGAGATGATCAAAGGACTGAATAAATAAAGAAATAAACCTTCTGGCCAGCATGGGAGAATACTGAAATTGCTGTCTGTGGTGAATACACACCATGTTGAGAACAATGTCTCAGACTTTTTAATGAATAACAAAACCTTCAGTGTAATTATTGTCTTTGAATAAAGGTATCATTTCTGTTTGTTCCATTGTGATTTTCTATCAGTTACTTTCCATACTATACTAGAGAAATTCCTTCTATGTATGGTCCCAGTTTCATTGAGCTATGTTATTTGCCTGTGACGCCTCATGCAAAGGTTACTTTCATCCTGTGTTTTGCCCAGCAGTATTGATAATTTAATTCGAGACTGACTGTTCTCATTGAACATTACTTCTGTTAAAGGACATTGAAAACATACATCTATAATTCACATTCTAGCATGAAGCTGTGTTGTAGAGAGAATTTCTGGTAACACATCCACTTTTTATTTCAAATAGAAAGATGAATGGTAAATGGGATGACAGTTTATGACAGTCCTCCTTATACTCTAGGAGCAATGTGCAAAATAAAGTATCATTTGTGCAAATGTTCTTGTTATGTATGGCCTCAGAATAATGTTAGTAAACAGAGCCAGATTAATTGAGAGTGGACATTGAGGTTAGTAGAGCTTCTTGCTTCATGTTTAATAATGTTGATGGCCACTAGAATGTAATTTCTCTTAATATAATTTGTGAATCACGTTCATTTAATTGACAATGGGCTCTGAGGTTATCAGATCTACCTGCTTCATGTTTCACAATGTTGATCAACAGAAAAGATCTAAATGGATGCTTTAGAAACTGCCTTTATTGCGCAGTAGGTTATATTTTTTTGCAACATTCCTCTCATCCCTGTTGTGTTTGTGAATGGTGTGTGGAAATAACCACTGTCGAGCAGAATTAATTTGTTGAATCATGAATTATTTGTCTCGTAACATACATGCACTACTTATTTGACTAGAATACTGGAGACACATCAAAATATTATTAACACAATTTCATTGATACAAAGCTACAGTTGAAAAGAAATATTTCTGTTTAAAAATTAATGCAACTTATTTGTGAAAAGATACCTTCACATGTTCAGATAACAAGACAGTTTATAAACTGCATCCTTTACAGGTATTAGGTTCACTGTTCACAGAATCTTGAGCTGAGTAGTATCATCACTGAAACAGATCACCATGTAGGTTTCTTTTTAATGAGTCTAGATTCATACTCACAATGTTCTTGGCTTTTAATTAGTTATATTTTCATTCCCATATAGTGGGGAGTCTGAGCAAATATGTTAAATGATGAGCAGGGAGCACAAACTTTACTTTCTTTTCTTGTATTATAAATGTGATAAAAGCAGTTCTCTTGCCAGGATTCTTAATTGGTACACAAAACATGATAATATCATACAGGGAGAGTACTGTTAATAATTTCAGAATTTTCAATGGTGGGTGACATGATTTCCTTGTGAGTTGTCATTTTTTCATCAAGTTCATTACAGTGACCTAAGTATTGGAGGATGTAACAATATGCCCAACCATTCTTGGAATGCATGCTGCCAGAAATCATTGTTTACTGTAACTGGTTAAAGAACATTGCAAAAATGTGTCTATCCTCCATATACAATGTCAGTACTGAGCAGTGGAGAATACATTTTGTTCCACAATCATTTCCATTCTTTCCATCTTCAAACACTAGTGGTATATGGGCGGAGTACTGTCGATAGTCCTTTTAAGAGCTGTAACTTGTCAGAAGTACTTTTTTTTACCATGTCTTGGAAGAATGTGCTGGCAGAATTGATAATTTAATTAATAAATTTTTTAATGTGTGCTCTTGGGATTCTGAGAGTATATCACGCACAATAAATTCACAATGGACTGTGAGGCTGTATCATTTATTTGCCCTATGGTTGTTAACCTTGATGAACATGAATAATCTCCAAGAGTAAACCACAAATCATCTACAATGTGTACTGCAGAGCACTTCTTGTACCACTATAACCTCCTCTCATCGCTGTTGCATTTGTTAATGGTGCATGTGAAGAATCAGTGTCGATTTACGTCTGTATAACTTCTAAATCTTTTTTATGATACAAATTTTTTGGACCCACATAATAGAGGATGTAATATTGTGCACAGCTATTCCTGGAATGTATGCTCCTATAATTTGGGTAGTTGGTGCTGTACGGTAAATAGATACTCACCTTTGGATCTTCTTGTTTTTGGTTACTTGTGTTAAAGAATGTCTCCTTGTTTATGGATACTTGTGTTAAAGAATACTGAAATCATACATCTATACACAACATGCCCACATGATGCTGTTTGGTGGAGAGAACTGATGGTACCACAACCATTTGCATTTGTACCAGATAAAATGTCGAATGCTACATGCCGAATGTAGTAATGTGTATGAGGAAGTAATATTTACCCTACCCAATCTTGGAATGCGTGTTTTCATAATCTTGGCAATAGTTCATGTTCATTTAACTGAGAATGGATTTTGTGGTTGTCAGGTCTACTTGCTTGATGTTTAACAGTCTTTATGAACTTTAGAGATCTATATGGGTATTCAGCAAATCATCTCACAACGTGCAGTAGAAGGTACGTCTGGCAACACTAGTTTTTCCCCATCCCTGTTCCATTCATGAATGGCGTGAAGTACTACAATTTATTTAAATCTTCATCAGCTTTGATTGTTTCATCACAGTAAATCTGTGGACCCAAAAATTGGAGAATTTAATAATTTGCTCAACTGTTGTTGGACTATATTCTCTTGTAATTTGAACAGTTAGTCATGTACAGTAAGCAGATACTCAACTTTGAGACTGTCTGACCTCCTTGTTTATGGGTACTTCAGGTGAAAAACATTGAAAACACACGTATATATATATATATATACAGAAGATATCGTCGTCGTGCAAGACAGACAATATATAAAACAATTGAAGACATTGAAATGACAACATCTGCTGCCGACAAGAAGAAAAATACTATAAAATCTGTCGCCGCACATTCACTACTAGATGGACCCTCCGTCTTCTGTGGATGTAGACTGAACTTCAGTATTGATCTGAATGATACATTTTCGCATGGTAATGGCTGGCTAACCGTCGCAATTGTATGAGGTGGTACAGGTGTACCTAATGTATCAGGACTGGAAAGCTTCGTCGACCGTGACGTCATAGCCTACCGCACATACCACGTTTGTGAAAATGCAAATAAAGACTTTGGCAAATCATCATATATGTCACCCTCACCCTTTTCCTTGTATACACGTAATAGACGTAAGATATCTGTTAATGAAACTGTATTTATTTGGATTAAAGGTAAAGGTACTTGTGAATATGTAAAATTTGTTGGACACTGTACTTTGTATTTTCATAAATAAAGTGATCTGTAGCATAGCTGAGAGCCGGACAAGGGTACATCTAGAATCTGTCGACATAGAATATGCAACAGCATGTTACGTAAGCTCTCTGAGCACGTGACCTTTGACCCCGCCGATAAGGCGGCTCAAGGCAATCTTGGCGGCGCGCCAGCCGCGGACTTAGCGATCAGCGAGCCCGTGACCTTTGACCCCGCCGATAAGGCGGCTCAAGGCCATCTTGGCAGCGCGCCAGCCGCGGACTTAGTGGTCAGCGGACGGGCGCACCTAGTAAGGCTAGTGCGCCCGTCCGGGATAACTCGCGGCTGGCACTGTGAAATATTCTAAGTCCCTTATCTGGCGCCGCGCCAGTGCGCGGCTATAAAAGCGAGTGCAGCCTGCGGAGCGGATAATTTGCGCTGCTGCTGCTGCACAGGCAACTGCATTGAACGCTGCCAAGATGCCCTACAGAAGATATCGTCGTCGTGCAAGACCGACAATATATAAGACAATAGAAGACGTTGAAATGACAACATCTGCTGCTGACAAGAAGAAGAATACTATAAAATCTATCACTGCACATTCACTACTAGATGGACCCGCTGTCTTTTGTGGATGTAGGCTGAACTTCAGTATTGATCTTAATGATACATTTTCGCATGGTAATGGCTGGCTAACTGTCGCAATAGTACGAGGTGGTACAGGCGTACCCAATGTATCAGGATTGGAAAGGCATCTTAGGAACTCCAGTACCACCTCGTACAATAGCTACAGTACACAAACCATTACCATGAGTAAATGTATCGCTGATGTCTATGCTAAAATTAATTCTACATCCAACAAATACACAGGGGCCGTCGACAAGTGCCATAGCAGCGGTGTTCTTCAGAGTATTCTTCTTCTTGTCTGCAGCAGATGTTGTGAATTCTATGTTCTCAATTGTTTTGTAGACTGTTTGCCTGGAACGACATCAGTATCTTCTGTATGGCATCTTGGCAGCGTTCAATGCAGTTGCCCGTGCAGCAGCAGCAGCGCGAGTGATCCGCTGCGCGGAGCTCACTCGCTTTTATAGCAGCGCGATAGCGCGTGACCTTGATGCGGACTTAGACTATTTCACAGTGCCAGCGGCGCGTTATCCCGGACGGGAGCACTAGCCTCACTAGGTGCTCCCGTCCGCTGTGCGCGAAGTCCGCGGCTGGCGCGCTGCCAAGATTACGTAAGCCAGCCTCCCGAGGTGGGGGTCAAAGGTCAAACTGATAAGGAGTTTAACATGGAACATGGTGTTGCCTCCTTGAGCCCCCGGTTCGTGATATATACACTCCTGGAAATTGAAATAAGAACACCGTGAATTCATTGTCCCAGGAAGGGGAAACTTTATTGACACATTCCTGGGGTCAGATACATCACATGATCACACTGACAGAACCACAGGCACATAGACACAGGCAACAGAGCATGCACAATGTCGGCATTAGTACAGTGTATATCCACCTTTCGCAGCAATGCAGGCTGCTATTCTCCCATGGAGACGATCGTAGAGATGCTGGATGTAGTCCTGTGGAACGGCTTGCCATGCCATTTCCACCTGGCGCCTCAGTTGGACCAGCGTTCGTGCTGGACGTGAAGACCGCGTGAGACGACGCTTCATCCAGTCCCAAACATGCTCAATGGGGGACAGATCCGGAGATCTTGCTGGCCAGGATAGTTGACTTACACCTTCTAGAGCACGTTGGGTGGCACGGGATACATGCGGACGTGCATTGTCCTATTGGAACAGCAAGTTCCCTTGCCGGTCTAGGAATGGTAGAACGATGGGTTCGATGACGGTTTGGATGTACCGTGCACTATTCAGTGTCCCATCGACGATCACCAGTGGTGTACGGCCAGTGTAGGAGATCGCTCCCCACACCATGATGCCGGGTGTTGGCCCTGTGTGCCTCGGTCGTATGCAGTCCTGATTGTGGCGCTCACCTGCACGGCGCCAAACACGCATACGACCATCATTGGCACCAAGGCAGAAGCGACTCTCATCGCTGAAGACGACACGTCTCCATTCGTCCCTCCATTCACGCCTGTCGCGACACCACTGGAGGCGGGCTGCACGATGTTGGGGCATGAGCGGAAGACGGCCTAACGGTGTGCGGGACCGTAGCCCAGCTTCATGGAGACGGTTGCGAATGGTCCTCGCCGATACCCCAGGAGCAACAGTGTCCCTAATTTGCTGGGAAGTGGCGGTGCGGTCCCCTACGGCACTGCGTAGGATCCTACGGTCTTGGCGTGCATCCGTGCGTCGCTGCGGTCCGGTCCCAGGTCGACGGGCACGTGCACCTTCCGCCGACCACTGGCGACAACATCGATGTACTGTGGAGACCTCACGCCCCACGTGTTGAGCAATTCGGCGGTACGTCCACCCGGCCTCCCGCATGCCCACTATACGCCCTCGCTCAAAGTCCGTCAACTGCACATACGGTTCACGTCCACGCTGTCGCGGCATGCTACCAGTGTTAAAGACCGCGATGGAGCTCCGTATGCCACGGCAAACTGGCTACACTGACGGCGGCGGTGCACAAATGCTGCGCAGCTAGGGCCATTCGACGGCCAACACCGCGGTTCCTGGTGTGTCCGCTGTGCCGTGCGTGTGATCATTGCTTGTACAGCCCTCTCGCAGTGTCCGGAGCAAGTATGGTGGGTCTGACACACCGGTGTCAATGTGTTCTTTTCTCCATTTCCAGGAGTGTATATATATATATAATAGGGGGAAACATTCCACTTGGGAAAAATATATCTATAAACAAAGATGATGTGACTTACCAAACGAAAGCGCTGGCACGTCGATAGACACACAAACAAACACAAACATACACACAAAATTCTAGCTTTCGCAACCAACGGTTGCTTCGTCAGGAAAGAGGGAAGGAGAGGGAAAGACAAAAGGATTTGGGTGTTAAGGGAGAGGGTAAGGAGTCATTCCAATCCCGGGAGCGGAAAGACTTACCTTAGGGGGAATAAAGGGTGGGTATACACTCGCCCACACACACACATATCCATCCACACATATACAGAGATGCCCAAACTCTTTGCCTCTTTATATGTCTGCTTGTGTCTGTATATGTGTGGATGGATATGTGTGTGTGGGCGAGTGTATACCCGTCCTTTTTTCCCCCCTAAGGTAAGTCTTTCTGCTCCCGGGATTGGAATGACTCCTTACCCTCTCCCTTAAAACCCAAATCCTTTCGTCTTTCCCTCTCCTTCCCTCTTTCCTGACGAAGCAACCGTTGGTTACGAAAGCTAGAATTTTGTGTGTATGCAACCATTTCCATTTATTCCAGATAAATTCATGAGTAATAGATGAGAAGTCACTTGTTGACAATTATCCTTACCGGCTCTAATGTTTCAGACAATCTGGTCTTGGTCACTTCTAATAGCAACGTATAGGAGAAAGTTCAAGGGTGGTTTGAGAAGTTTTCGGAATGACCACGAGAGGTCAGCACTGGGGCAACTGGTTGTTCACATGATATTCATTGGACTGTTGCCTGCAAAAACACACAACACCAATGCTCTTGGAAGCTGTGGTGGTGACATGGCTCTGTTGTTGTTCCCGCATAGTGATTTGCAAAGATGGAAAAAATCGAGATTCAAGCAGTGATTAAGTACTTCGTAGAGGAAGTTATGAAAGCAAAGGGTATTCATGCTGATTTCTGGAATACAATGGGGCCTCTGTTCCTTCATATTCATCTGCTGTCAATTGGACAAATGAACTTAAATTTGGTCAGGAGAGCTTATATGATGGTAAGTGCAGTGGTCTGCCAAGATGTGCCACTACTCCAGAAGTCATTGCACAAGTGCACAAAATGGTCATGGAGGATTGCTGATTGAAAGTGTATGACACTGCTCATGCTTGCCAGATGTCACCTGAAAGGGTATATTACATTTTAACTGAAGAATTAGAAATGAAAAAAATTATGTGAAAGGCATCTACGTTATGCAAACTCTCATAAGTACAACACAAAAATTATATAACAGATTTAATCCAAATGGGTTAAAAATATAAATGGGAAGAACTCAGTTAATGCAGATCAAACCAAACCAAACAAAGTTAAATGATGGAGAAATACATCACAAAAACCGGGACTGAAGCTAGTTGTGTCAAATTTCTAAGAATGTAAATTAATAAAAATTGATCATGGGCCTTGCTTATACAGCAATTTGCAAATAAATGGAACAGCCTGGAATTTGCAATAACGATAGCATACAATGCTAATAGCATGAACATATGGCAAGCAGTGTATCACAGCAACTTCTAAACAGTAATAGGTTAGAGAATTATATTTTTGGGTAGCTCAAACCATCTCTCTTGAATAATGAAATCATTTAAACTATCCACAATGAGAAGTGAAGAATATCATGTCATCCACATCTAAACATTTATGTTTATCTGTGAACTGATTTAACTTTGTGCATAGTACCATGACTTATTTGTAGCGAATCAATTTCAACATGTTTACAACACGAGGAATCAAAATAATTTTATATCACCCATACATCATTTTAATTTTTATGGTCACATTCTACAGTATATACATTTACACCTATACTCTGCAAACCACCATGAGGTGCATGGCAGAGTGTACATCCCACTGTACTAGTTATTAGGGTTTCTTCCTGTTCCATTGATGTTTGGAGGGTGGGAAGAACAATTATTTGAAATCCTCTGTATGTACAGTAATTATTGTAATCTTATTCACATGATCACTATGTGAGTAATGTGTGTGGGATTGTAGTATATTTCTTGAGTCATCATTTAAAGCTGGTTCCTGAAACATTGTTAATAGATTTTCGCAGGGTAATTTGCATCTTTCTTCCAGAGCTTCCAGTTCACTTCCTTCAATATCTCTGTGACACTCTCCCTTGGATTAAACAAACCTGTAACCATCGTTCTGCCCTTCTCTGTATACATTCAGTTTCCTTTTTTAGTGCTGTTTGGTACAGGTCCCACACACTTGAGCAGTAGTCTAGAAATGGTGGCTTGGGTGATTTGTAAGCAATCTCCTTTGTATACTGACTGCATTTCCCCTGTATGCTACCAATTAACCAAAATTTAACACCGGCTTTACCCATGACTGAGCCAATGTGATCATTCCAGTTCATACCCCTACAAAGTGTTACACCCAGGTATATGTATGAGTTGGCGAATTCTGACAATGGCTCACTGATATTATAGGTGTAGGATACTATGCTTTTTTGTTTTGTGAAGTGCCCAATTTTACATTTCTGAAAAATTTAAGCAAGCTGCAAATTTCGCACTGATTTGAAACCTTAACAAGATCTGACTGAGTATTTATGCAGCTTCTTTCAGATAGTACTTCATTATATATAACTGCATCCTATGCAAAAAGCCTGATGCTATTATTAATATTGTCTGAAAGGTCATTAATATACAACATGAACAGAAAGGGTCCCAACATGCTTCCCCTGGGCACACCTGAAGTTACTTGTTCATCTGATGAAGACTCTCCATCAAAGATAACACGTTGTGTCCTCCCTACCAAAAAGTTCTCAATCCAGTCACAAATTTCACTTAATATCCCCTATGATCATACTTTTGACAATAGGCGTAGGTATGATACTTAGTCCAATGTTTTTTGGATATCAACAAATACTGCATGTACCTGACTGCCTTGATCCCAAGCTTTCAGTATGTCCTGTGAGAAAAGCGCAAGTTGGGTTTCAGGTGCTCGGTGTGTATGGAATCCATGCTGGTTGGCATTGAGGATATCATTCTGTTCAATTAACCTTGTTATGTTTGAGCTCAGAATATGCTCTAAGATTCTAAAACAAATCAATGTAAAGGATAGTGGATGACAGTTTTGTGGATCGCTTCTGCTACCCTTCTTGCAGACGTATGACTTTTGCTTTTTTTCCCATGGCCATGGTTTTATCTTCAAGGAATCTGTAATAGTTTATAGTTAGAAGAGGGGCTAATAAATTCAGTATAGAATCTGAAGGGATGCCATCAGGCCCTGGAGCTTTGTTCAGTTTAACAATTTCAGCTGTTTCTCAACACCACTGACATTAATACTTGTTGCATTCACCTTGTCAATGGTACAAAGATTAAATTGGGGCAATTATCTTCCATTTTCCATTGTAAAGGAACATTTGGAAATAAACTTAAGCATTTTAGCTTTTGCCTTGCTACTTTCAGATTCATTTGCAAGGGACTGGACAGTAACTTTGGTGCCACTAACAGCCTTTACATACAACTAGAATTTCTTTGGGTTCTGTGAAAAAACATTTCACAATATTCCGCTTTGGTAATCATTGAAGGCATCATGCTTTGCTCTCCTGACAGCCAGACATATTTCATTCAGCATCCCTCTATCTTTAACCCTATACTTTGTTTTACACCTATTATGCAGTAATCTCTGATTCCTTACAAGTTTCTTTACAGTGATAGTACACCAGGTAGGTTCCCTTGCATTATGAACTGTTCCGTTGAGTACATATCTATCTAGTGCATGGTCAACTATTCTTTTAAATTACATCATTGTTCCTCTACATGCTCCTGCCCTGTGTTGAAAGTTTTGAGTTCCTTATTGACAAATGACACTACTAATTTTTTATCAAGTTTACTGAACATATATATATCTTTTTGCTTGTTTTAGTTACACTTTGTACTTTGGTAATTACTGTTGCCACAACTGGGTCATGGTCACTAATACCAGTTTTGATGTGGACATCCTCAAAAAGGTTACATCTATTTGTTGCCATTAGACCCATTATATTTCCTGTGGTATGAAAATTTATTGCAAAATAAGAGGATCATAATTTCTCAAAGCTGATTTAGAATTGACGAAGATATTTAAATGAGGAACTGGTGCATAAATATTATTATTCAGTTGAACAGTTCATATAGGAAAATCTTAAAATTTGAGCGAGAGGGAACACATACTTATGATTAAAGTCTCTTCTTTAATGTGTATGAATTGTGTATCCAGTAAACTAAATTGTTTTGATTATATTAAAAAAAAAGCAGTAAACCAATGTGTGTGTTTTCATTTGTCTCCTGTACATTAAGTCAATGACTTAACACTGTACGTTATGAGATGATAAACTTCTATTCCATTCTACTGACAAGTTTCTTGAGTCCTACAGTCTTATATCTGGAACACGAAGTTCCAATTTTTCGTATAACTGGAAAACCAAGTTTCAGTTTCTGTAGTGATCAATCAGATTAGGGTTACAGACTGTCTTGTTTGCCATAAAGATATTTGTGTTCCTCACAATCCCTTTAATACTATAGTGATCTCCTCTCTACTGTTTCTCTTCATTATTTATGTCAGTGTCAGGATCAGCCCAGAGATGGAGGGGGAGGCACTGACGAACATCAAGTGAAAAATATAAATCAAATTTTTATACTAATAAATCCATTCAGTAATGGCCCCCACTGTACACCCTTCTCTCCTCAGCAGGATTGAAGCATGGAGAGAGGGAGGGGGGGGGGGGGAAATTGAAAGTTACTAGAGGGGCTCCTGTGAAGGATGGCCTTACATAATTTTAACAATACATTTTGATTATTTGTGTTTTCGTGTTAGATTTGTATTGGGTGATGAATGCTTGCTTAACAAAACTTGGACGACGGTGGATGGTGCAGTGGTGGTGTGAGATGCTGAGAGTGGCGATGTGAGGTGCAGCGATCAGCTGTTGGCGGTAGCAGTGGCGGAGATCGCTGACCACGGTGGGCAGTGTCGCATTTTGACGCACTGCAACTTCCACCAGAACATGTAAGTGGGGGGTTCCGGAAGGAGCGATGCACAGACCACAAGGGGGGGAAGAGGGTTGATACTTTTGAATCACTTCACATGCATACTTTGTTGCTTGCATCTAAAGGATGGCCATGCCTTTTCTTTTGAGAATATTTTACTTATTTACTATTCATTTCTACTACTACTATCTTCTACTGAACTACTACCATAAGGGGCAACAAGGGACATTCCTGCTTCCATTTCACAACTTAGCATGGAATTCTCCAGGAGACTGCTGTTTATGGACAGCAGGAGGGGTGACCGATGACTCGCAAAAGGTCCTGTTCTAAAAGCTACTCATAGTGGTAAACCATTAAAGTTAGTTTCTAAAGGGATATATACAGAACTAGGACAAGTATGCAAACACCGCCTCAGTGGGGGTAGTGATATTACAGGGAGAGCTATTAAATAGTGAACCGCTACCATTAAGTAGCACATGGTAGGGCAGGGTTGCTCAAAAGTGTTTGTAACAAGTTATACTCTATATAATACTGTTCATACATTGTCACTCAAAACTTATACAATAAATTACTGATAAATCATAGGAAAATTAGAATTCATTGTGGCAGACAAGGTGAAGAATAGGGAGAGCAGTGGTAGCATTTGGGGGTGTGACTGGCTTATCGAAAGGCGACAGCTGTGCCAGTTCACGCGTTGGCACTATGCTCAGCTTATGGTAAGCATTCACTGGTAGCATAACATGCAATTTAAATGATTCCAAAACTTTGTATCAACTGGAAACTCGCTGCATGGTAAAGTGAATAATAGCTAATGGTTTTGCTCTGACCTCAGGGTGACGGCATCTTACAGATAACTTAGCATCACTTAAAACAACACCACAGGAACCCTTGCCTGTTCACAAATCAACTTACAGGGGTAAAACAAATCAATTCTCCTTCATCATCAAGCAAATTTTGCTGCCCTCTGGGGGTTAACAGCCGGAAGTCATGCCAAAGCTTCTTGCATTGAGTTAACCAATCAATGAACTACCACTTACGAAAACAGAAGGCATGGACAGAAAAAGAGTAAATGGTCAGAAAAGATTTCCAAGAACTGAGAGTTTAGGTGTTAGTAGCAATTAGGTAGTGAGGGAATGAGGGGGGTATAGTCGTGCTTACTTGTCATTTTCATCAGAGAGAATGCAACAATGAGGGGCTGCATTAATAAATGCTTGCAATCAATGCATAGGTAGAATTCGCCGTATGTTGTGGTTTCAAAAGTGATTCACTGAATCGGAAGCTTTAGCACTGGATGTTGGGGTTTAGGAAGAAAACGAGTTTGACCTATGGGAAAAATCATGTTGTGTTCAACTCTGGGGTTGTTCTGGATATAATCGTGGGCACCCGTCCGTGATTGCAACGTCAGGGTAGCCCGACATATTGGCCATTTATGTCAAATGGCACACCCACAGCAAACCAGAAAGGTTTTCATGTTAAAGAGTAAGGAATGGGGTATAATTTGGAACAGGCTCAGGTAACGGGTTCCAGGTTAAACTTGATTCAGCAATGATACCTACTAGCTTCAGGGTACAGATATATGAGATCAGACACACACGTCTGTTGGGTGAACAGACACTTGCTCAAATTACTAGCCGAAATGCAAATTTTTCGCAACAGTAATACCTCAGAAAGTAGTTAATGGGCCACCACAATCAAGAGAGGAGCGATACCTCCATAAAATGGCTGGAAAAACTTGTCTAATATACAGGGTTATATTAATTCTTGTGGTCCTACCGGAAGGCATAGCCAAGCTGCCCTTTCCTGAGAGAAGAAAGGAAAAAGACACAATAGAAACATTGACCTGGCAGTAGGGTAACAGAAAAATGGGAGGGTAAAAAAATATCTGCAGCAAGTGATACGACCATAGGGTGTACCGTCCACAGGGACTTCCACAGCAGAATCAGTCGCCTACCACCATCCTAGCAGGAGAGTAAGGAACCAAGTCAACGAAATTTGGCCTATACTAAACCAAGTTTACCATGGGTCAGAACGGGTCTGGTCTTAGTTAGCAGTGAATAGACTACGTAGCACCTTTGGGGGGGGGGGGGGGGGGGGGTTGGTATGTGATGTCCTCAAAGCAAGATAGATGGGCACAGGTAGTTACCAATATTATACGAAGAGGGGTGGTGAAATTTCGAGAAACTTCTCAAGTGGCTTGTGAGCCATCTAGTAAAATCAGTCACAAACAAAATCTAGTAAATCAGTCACTGTTGCCATAGCCTCGACAGTAGGAAGTATTAATGTGGTACGGCAGTGGCAGGTATCCAGGGTTACCAGTGTGTGAATGTATGTTTGTGTTGTTGGTTGAGAAACATCTCTGCTTAACTCCTATTCTAGGGAAAAGTAGACGGAAGCAGTGCTGTAAAGCAGTTCTGCTTAACCCTCACGCCAGGAGAAAGTGGCGAGGGGGAAGGGGGGGGGGGGGGGGAGGGGAGCCACATTGATGCATTTGTATCATCACTGATCAAATCCCTGACTATATGGTACAGCCAGGTTTCCATACAGGGGATTGCAATGGGTGGATAGTCTAAGGGCATGATATTGATTAGACCTCTGATTACAATAAGTCAATAGCCAAAAAACTGGCAGGGTGCAGAACGAATGCTGCTAGAGGAGCACAGGAGGCTGAATACAGCAACAACAGAAAAATTCTGACTGTAGTAGCTGTATTGGAATATAAGAGGCTTCCTTCCCCCTCCCTCTGGAGGGAGTCAATGATGCACAGATGACAGAGATAGGTAGGCGATCATTTTACGAAACCTAAAACTGAAAGAATAAACCAATCAGCTGCACGATCTGTGGGTGCTAACCGCAACGTGTAAGGCACATGTCCCTGGAGGAGGGAGGTAGAAAGTAATGGTTGAGGGGGAAATGAGCAACTCAAAACAAAGGTAGGAACCTGGTGCAATGCATGGGCGAGGAAGACATAGGGCAATTACATCTCGTGGGGGTTAATTACTACAAAATTCCTAAGATCCCTGAAATAAAAATGATGAGCTATGAAAAAGAGAGGCACAAACGACGGCAATAATGTACAGTATTCTACTATAGTGTACAATATATTGTCAACAAGATAGCGCATTACGGTGCTTGGGTGATGACGTCATATCATGGGCGCTAATCATCAACAAACAGCGGGAACTTCCATCTTGGAACATCATAGGTGTGTTTGTTTGAATAAACAGATGGGGGTCTCTCACATCGTAACGTACGGTGGGGCACTGTACCCAAATGGTAGCAGTGTCGATTTTTATGCTTGCTCATAACAACTGCACTTCCTCAAAAAAGAACTTTGTAGGAAGCAGGGTGAACAATAATGGGGCCTAAATTAGGTCTGGGTGAACATGTGCAACATGCACATGGGGTGCTAACTACTATTCTTCATTTACTTGGGTGAAACTTAATTGCATCTCTCCTACCACAAAATCTATCTTACTTACTGCTCTACAGAGAGAGACTAGCGCATTTCATCTCAACTTGAGGGGCGTATTCAACTCTTCCCCATTGGGTATTTTATATAACTCGGGTACTTCACTCACTTCTAAACATACCAGTCCGGCTCTGGCCACAAACATAACGCATAATAGGATTTCAGAATTGCTAACTCGTTAACTCGTATAATACGACTGTAGGGGAAGGCTTACCAAATGGTAGTATTGGGGTAGTGTAATAAATCTCAAATCAAGGGCTGTGGTTGGCCTTTACATACTGGGGTTAGCAATATGAAGTACAAGTACAAATTATACAACACAAATGGCATAAACCATAAAAATACATGCAAGAAATAACATATGGGATATAGCAAGGGCATTACTGCACAGCAAAATGATGATGAAATGTTTAAACCTAACATAAAACCATATGGTGAGAAAAAAGAAAGAAAGAAAAAAAAGAAAAATAAAAGTTATTGGTACCAGTTATTAAATAGCTATCAACTGGCAGTGCATAGTGGGCTGGATTTTGCTCAACAACTCTAATCATACAAAAGGCGCCTAATACTCAGTGGTAAAACAATTTATCATACTCAGTACTTGGTGAGGCTGGTAGTGTTATAAAACTGGCAAGAGGCAGAAATGGACAGAGGCAGGTTTCAAGTTGGTGCTGAGATTGCAGAGGAGCAACGCGGTGCGTGTGGAGTGCTGAGATAGCTGGGCAGTGGCGCATGTCCTGAGTCAGCAATGCCTTGGGGCATTGGAACAAAGCATTTACAAAATGCATTCCACGTAAATTAGTAACATTAGAGTGGATTGTTGCAAAGAGTATTCCAACTCCTTTTGAGAATGAATCGATAAATATGAGTTGAATGGAGTACGAGGGGCACATAATGGTGAAGCCATTTACGAATTGGAAAAGGAGCAGGTAGTCTGTTATTAAGGTGCGTCAAACTAGATGGAAGGTGGTAGGGTGGTACTATACTTCAGAGGAGGCTTGGAAATGCATAGCGCCACCCAACTAAATTGTGGTGCACAGGAAAACACCCCATAATGGCACGCTTCGTTATTGTGATATTTTTCTTTTCGCGTTCGATCAGCTTGAGATCACTTGCTTCTAAACTGCCCTGTCTGATAAGCAGACTTGTTAGGGGCTTAGGTGCGCAAATAAACTTACGAGTGGGTTTTCATGTGGTTGAAGTCACCCAGGCATTGAGATAGAAGGATGGAAGGAATCACAGTTAAAATAGGTATTGCATTAAAAAATGTGGGGCCTTTCTGTGTTAAGTTGCTATGCATGGATTGATAGCAAAGATAGCTCTAATATGCATATGGTCCTTTTAACAGCAGCTGGCAGTGCACAGTTGGCGCTCAGAGAGAGGGGAAGGAAGTGGGGGGAATCAGGTAGCGACAGCCAGCGTGACGGGATGAACGGCGCGGGTTGGAGAGGGGTGGGGAAGTGGCAGTAGTGTCAGGTGTTTGAAGTGACTCCACCCCTTGCCTTATGATCACTGCATGTGCGACTGTTCATTGACAGGTCCAGCTGATTCTGACAGGTGGAGCGTACATGTTTACAGTCACAGTATCAGTGTTCAAACAGGAAAGTTACTTAATGCAATCACTTCTTCATACAATATTCTTAATTATAATTAACTGTATTGGTACTGAACTGCTGTCTGACCACTAGGCCAGCATTGCAGAACAGTCTGGGCAGGTAGAGCTCTGATAATCTCTTTCAGAGAGGGATGCTAGGGTGAAATTTCAGTTATTACAGTATGGGAGCATAAAATACATATTGTAGGGGTAGAATGTTCACTTGCAAAGAGAAAGAAAAATAACAAGGTGGTTGCCTGAATCTTTTTACTTTTTCTTTTGGTTGATAAAACGGAATCTCTAAAGCACAAAACAGCACCTTAGTGTCTAATCTCTGGATCTAAGGGCGTATGCGTGTTTATATCTCAGAGCGTATCTAGGGCGAGCTGGGGGTGGTGGAACTTTCCATTCTCTCCACTTCACAGGGAGAACAGGACCTGCTGAAGGTCTGGCATTTGGCTCAGAAGGTGGGGGGAGGGGCATAGTTCCTGAATAGTGTTTTAGCGTATCAAAATGGATGATCACTTTGTGGTCTGGCTGTTGTAATTCTGCATTGACAGGAAAGGTGAGCCATCATACATGGGGGGGGGGGGGGGGGGGGGGGAGGGGGGGTAAGTTTCTTCACTCTTCCTTTCTTTACATTAGGTTTTTTCAGTAAAACCAAATCACCAGGTTTAGAGGGGGGAGAATGGCATTTTAATTGCTTCTTCCTATCTGTTTTCTGGTTGCTTTGCGGTTGTTCCCTTGTACCTTCTTCCAAATGGTCTTAAGGCGGTGGGCTATCCCCGTTATGGCTGTGTGATTGATTCCCAGAGGTAATTTATCAATCTCAAAAGATGATTCTGTAGTGCGGCCAAATACTACCTCATAAAGGGTATGTATAGTGTCTTCGTGAAAATGACTATTGTAGGCACTTTCCGCATGTATATCTTTGCCAGTCACTGTGAGTTGAATTGATGTTATAGGAAAGCATTCATTTCACAGTGCCATGGACACGTTCAATGTGGCCATTTGCCTGGGGGTGAAAAGGGGTGGTTCTCCATTTTTTGATTCTTAGCAATTTGCAAACTTGTGCAAATAAGGTGGACATAAAATGGGTCCATTGATCAGTTATAATGGCTTCAGGGCTTCTGAAAGGAAGGACAAGATGATCTACAAAAGTTCGTGCTATGGTTTCTGCTGACATGTCAGCAATGGGTACCAAAATAAGGTATTGGGAACAGTGATCAATAACAGATAGAATATATTTACTTCCTTGTTTACTTATGTGAAGTGGCCCGACTACGTCCAGAGCTATGAACTGAAAGGGTTTTGATGCCTCAGGAAGAGGTTGTAAGGGAATTTTGATTTGTGGGGGTGGTGCTCTTTGGACACATAGTAGGCAGTTTTTTATATACTTGGCAACATCTTGCCATCTGTTGTCCCACTAATACTTCATGGAAATGTGGGCGTTTGTGGGTCTTCGTCCACTATGGCAATCTTGGATGCTGTTATGGTACTGGGCAATAATTCTTGATTGCAAATCTTTAGGTATTACTGTACACTTACCCAGGAAGGTCTTGCAGTATAAAATTCCATCCTCTGTAACAAATTCCAGATGGGAGCGATACTGGAAGCATTTTTCATCATTTTCCTGGGAGACTTTTGCATCATCAGTAAGAACATCTTCTGTTTGAGCTACTCTCACTTCTCTACTAATGGCATCAGCATTCTGGTGCAATCTTCCAGCTTTGTGTTGCACTTGGCAGTCATACTCACTCAGTTTCAGGGCCCAGTGGGTGAGACGGCTGCTAGGGCCTTTTAATCTTAATAACAACTGAAGTGCTGCATGATATGTCACTATTCTAAATTTTCTCCCATAAAGATAGCATCTCAAGTAGTTAACTCCAAACATCAACGCCAGTAATTCTTTCTCCGTAGTGCTGTAATAATTTCTGCCTGGTTCAGCTGATGGGATGCGTAACCAATTGGTCTTCCCTCACAGTCAATACTTTGTCTCAGGATAGCTCCTATGGCAAAGTCGGACATGTCACATGAGAGAGTGAATGGTTTTTCGAAATCGGGATAGATGAATAAGGGGAAACTAGTCGGAGCATCTGATATGCTGCACAGCCGATTCACAATTGAGGGTCCATTGATAGGTTTAATCTTTTTTCAACAGGTGGGTAAGGGGTTTAGCTATTGTGGCATAGTCCTTTACAAAACACCTATAATAATTGCTGAGTCCCAGAAAGTTTCGCAATTCTTTTAAGTTCTTAGATGAAGGGAATGTCCCAACTGCTTCAATTAGATGGGGATCTGGCTTTATTCCAACAGCACAAATAATATGCCCTAGGTACTGTACTTGACTCTCTGCAAAGGAACAATTCTCTGTCTTTAAACTTAGTTAGATTAGCACTTCTTAGTCTAGACAAAACATTTCTTAACCTGGTAACATGCTCATCTATGGTCCTGGAAAAAACAATGATATCAGCTAGATAAACTAGGTGTGTTATAGGCTTCAGCCCTAATGGCATTCTCAGAAATTCATATAGACCGGAGGGAACTACAAATGCTATTTTCGGCCTGTCCGGTGATGCAATCGGTATTTGGTGGTACCCACTCTTCATATCAAGGGTAGTGAAGCATTTGCAGTTTCCTAACCTGTGTAGTGTTTCGTCAACATGGGGGAGAGGGTAAGTATCAGGAGTGGTTACCATATTTACTGCTCTTATATCAGTGCAAAAACAGTAGGTCTTCTCTCCATTCATGGACTTTTTGGGGACAACAACGATTGGGGATGACCAGGGAGTGGCAGAGGGTTGTATTATCCCTGCCTCTAGCTGCTGTTGGATAGTTTCCTCCACAACAGGCTGGAGGTGTTACGGTATTCTATATGGTTTGTGCGCAATGGGCCTTGCATCTCTGATGGGAACTTAATGGTAAATAAGATCAGTAGATGGCAAGTAATGACTTTTCGCGAGTAACCA
Organism: Schistocerca americana; assembly: GCF_021461395.2. Lineage (NCBI taxonomy): Eukaryota > Metazoa > Arthropoda > Insecta > Orthoptera > Acrididae > Schistocerca > Schistocerca americana. Next base: position 1,215,241 of record NW_025726082.1, on the reverse strand, counting down.
GGAGTGTTCGTCTGAGATGGAGTACAATTTGTTTTGGTCAGCTGCAGGTAAATGAGCTAACTTATCCTTAAATTTGTCTTTGAGCACAATATGACATATGTTACGTTCTGGGTGTTTTTGGTTAGATTTTGGCTTCTCTTGTACAGGGTGGTTTTCTCCAATCTCTTGGCCGCTAGCTATAATGGTGGCACTAAGAATCTCTGCCTCCTTCGTCCCAAAATTGTCCAAACATACAGGAACGTAAAATTTTTTTCCTTGCACTTCTGCTGTTGTTTAACCGCATTTAACATCGACCTGTAATCTGTCAAGGACATCATTTTGACGGAGAGGATCAACCAATACAGCTGTTCTCGGCAGTTTGTGGGGTTTGACCCCAAGTCAGATAATGCATCCCGTGCCACCGCTGATTCTAACAGAGGTAGTTGTATGTAACGACCATGTTTGCATGGGAGGAACCTGTAGAAGTGGCCACGTTTCACAAGTACCTTGGGACAGAATGACGTGGGGGCTGCCGAAACGGTGGGTTTCCTCACCAACATGGACAATTTGCGTTCTGTAATTGACTACACTGTGATAGTGGTGAAGTAAATCATCCCCCAGGATGACATCAAAATCTCGCCCTCGTTTCTGAATTACATCCATGACAAAATGGTAGTGGCTGCCTCCGATTTTCTACTTAACTTGGCGATACTCAGCGGGTACAATTATCTCATCACTCAGACCATTGATGTGGTGATGGTGTGCTTTTAACACTTGTCCACCCCATGCCCTACGAATAACGTGCTAGTTTGTGGTCCCGTGTCACAAGTCATGTGGCATCACGCAACTAGGCGGGTTATGTTATATTGATCTTCCCTCCCACATACGGGTCGATTCCATGTATAAATACATCAATCAAGCCGGCCGAAGTGGCCGTGCGGTTCTAGGCATTGCAGTCTGGAACCGTATTCTTCCGTTAATTCTATCTTATGTGTGGGGTCCGAACCTAGCATGTAAGTGTGGCAAGCCACAGCGCGGATTCGGTAAGCAAATGCTTCTACATCCTCCCATTGCTTCTGGTGGAGGGTGAGTAACTTGTCTCTGTAATAGCAGGTGTCACATCTGTCTGAATACCTTTCTTTCAACCCAGCTTCTAACTTGGTAAATGAGGTGGTGTCCCTGAAGCTGAGCACTGATTCAGTATAGGTACGGGCATCACCTGACAATTTAAGGTGGAGTACATTCAACAGGAAATCATCAGGCCAAGTGCAAGTGTGGCCTACATCTGGGACAGTTTGCTGAAAGGAGTGTATTTGTTCATTGGGTTTCCCGGAAAATGTTGGGATAAAGTTGACTGCATGGAAACTGGTAGCCAAGGTTGCAGTGTACGGCTGGGGTACTACGCTACTGGAGGTGCTTGCAACCATCATATGAAGCACAGCAAGGTGTGTGTTTCTGGCATACTTAGATTGGCAGACTGATTTTGAGCCAATTTTTGGCATTTTTCCATTAATTCTATCTTCTGTAATCGCAATTTATCAATTTGTGCTTGGAGGACAGCTACTGGGTCTGTATTTCCCATAGGTAGGGAGTTGTCTTCACCAGTGGCAGTACTATGGGTTTGAGGCATGGTTACAATGTTAAGGCACCTAGTGCTCGCTGGGAACTTTACAATTGGAGCACAAAACGAAAAGAAGGGGCCTATATTGGACGGGACGATGGTTTAGCTGACAGCATAGTGGCAGTGGTGTGGGAAAATTTAGTGACAAACTTACAGAAGTTATGGCAGTGGTGCATTGGGCGACGGTGACAGGAATATGCGGCAAAGGTGATTTCGGCGGTGTTGACGGCCGGGTGCCATGTCTCAGTTAGCTGTCCGGAACATATGACTGAACTGCGGCATGGCACAGAAGGTGGCTTTCTATGGCGTGGCATAGCCCCGGACTGTCTGGGGTGGCAGCAGCACTGCAACTGGTGATGACATCCAGTCAGGTGCCTGGCCACGTGGTCTGGCGTTCGCTATGGGAGCTGCTTGGAATAGGCACCGATACGGCAGAATGCTCCGTGGCGAACCATGAATGTGTGCGCTTGTTTTTACATGGTGCATCTGGCACATCAAGTGTGAAGTATTTCTGGCAGCTTCATTAGGTATGGGTGGTTAAACTTCAAATGCAAATGAGACGGGCCTAACGATGATGTATCCCACTCCTGGCACCAGATGTTAATGCATCAGAATTGGCCGGGGAGGGGGGGGGGGGGGGGGGGGGGGGTAGGAGTAGGAACCCGTTGAAGTGAAAAATCAAACATAGTTTTTACTGTATACAAGGCAGGCCTAAGAAGCCACTGAGATTTGATAGGCAGCCGCCCAAGAGAGCAGGACAAGAGAACGTCTGGTCGGGTCAGACACTGCCAGAACAGGAGAGCAAACAGCATGCCAGCTCCCAGCATCTGGCTGCAGTTCCACCCCCACTTGACCACCTCCAAGCCTCCCTATTGGTCGGCCAGTTCAATAGCGTTACCTTGTCAGCAACACATGGATCTAGCTGCTGATGGTTCAACACGTGAGGTTCAGAGTGGCTCTATCCAGTTATGGGCATCATGACTGAGATGCTGCAACATGCAGTTCAATAGCGTTACCTTGTCAGCAACACATGGATCTAGCTGCTGGTGGTTCAACACGTGAGGTTCAGAGTGGCTCTATCCAGTTATGGGCATCGTGACTGAGATGCTGCAACTTGCTGGCAGGCAGAAGGCACTAATGAACATCAAGTGAAGAATAAAAATCTAATTTTTATACTAATAAAATCAACAAAATACTGCTTCTATGTTTTTGGATTTGTGGAGTATTGATGTTTGGTGAAAATTAGAAAATTCACGCAGTTAAGTTTTGTGTCATAGTTATTTGAATGTTCTGAGGGTTCTAACTATTTCTTTCAATATCTTGATAATACCTATAGGGGGACTTTTTTAATGTGTTCACTGGACAGTCACCCACTGCTGTTTACAGTCAGTTAGATCAGGTAAAACACATATACTTCTTGTTGCAATTTTTAGAGAATGTCAGAACAGTATTGGTCTCTAAGAGCACTTCCATGGTCATGGCACAAATGCATAAATGTTTTCAAAAATCGTACACAACTCTGAACAAAATGAACATAATCATAGTTGTCGGGATTTTCCTCTGGCCTCGTATAGCATTCCTCTCTCCACTGCTTCCCATGTTACTCCTTTCCTCGTGAGACTTTCATTAATCTGGTCTGCCCATCTCTTACCAGGCCCCACAATTGGTCTTTTTCCTGATACCTCCATCTCCAAATACTGACATGGAGATTTGTGTCAGGTGCACCCACTTCAAATGACATAACCACTTCAATCTCACAGTGCTCATTATTTTCTCCATTGTCAAGGTCACCTGCAGATCTCTCATTCCTAACTCTTTCTCATGTGTTTTTTGTAGGACTGACTTAAGGAAGTTCATTTCACATGCTTTTATCTGACACCGTTTTCTCTTACCTATGACACAGGTCTCCAGACTGCAAGGCTCTTAAAGGGCTCCCTTGCTCGAGATTAGGTTTTTTACTTGGCAGAATAAGTTGGATCCTTTCGCTACTCTATTTAAAACTTCTCGCTTGACACCTCCATCACTTTATTCGACATTACACTGATCATTGAAATTTTTCGCACATTTAATCATCTCTCCTAGCAGTACAATTGTACAGGGTGTGGGTGCTCTACTCATCTTCATGTTATTTGATACAGTCAACTTAGATTCTTTAAATTCTTATTCTAGTAATCCAGTCTCCTCTGAACCTTCACTTTTGTCTCTCCCTAAATGCTGATGTCATCAACAAAAGCAAAAGCACTGAGGACTTAATTTTCTTTTTCTTTGATTTCTTTCATTATTGTGTTCGTAAGTGTAATGAAGAGTAACAGGTCAAGTGAACCACCTTGCTGAACACCTCTCTTTGTCTTAAAACATTTTGATCTTTGTACTTGTACACCATATAACAACCTTCATAAAGTATCTAACCTTTTTTAATTGATGAATCATGATAATTATCTTTTCTCAACCATTCCCATATTTTATCCCTTGGTACACTGCCATATCCTTTTTCCAAATACAGGAACACTACTGTCAGGTCCTTTCCTTTTTCTCAGTACTTCTCCATTAACTGATGGAGGAAAAAAATAGGTCTATCATTTTCCTATTGACTCTAAATCTGTGCTGTTGTTTCTCAAACTGATGTTCCAGGATTTTCCCAGGTTTCTTTTGTTGCCATGGCTTACAGCTAAATTTGCATTGTTCACTGTGGCAGCTGGTGATCATGTGCTAATGTGCTACAGCGTACTGTAAATGTCACACTTGAAATGTGCCATTTCTCTTTGAATGCAAGCTGGAAATCACATTAAAAGTATGCCATTTCTCTTCAAGTGCAAGCCAAAAATCGCCTTGAAAATATGCCATTTCTCTCTGAATTCACAGTGGTATAGAAATAAAGTGGATGAAAAAATGTTTTATAGCACACTGTCCACAGTAACTAAAAACCAGTGTTGACTGTTGAAATGATGGTCTGACTTGCTACGATCAATTCAGAAAAGGGAGGCAGCTGTCTGTTTTCAATTGTGCATGCTGTGATTTGGCATCATACCTTCTGCCATTAAGAGTGCTACATTGTTCGCAGCACCAGGTCAATATTTTTCTTTGAAATTGCACATAAAATATTGTACAAGTGTGGAGTCTGAGGGAGTTTTGAGGAATGGTTGATATTTCGGTGCTCTGGTCATGCAAACCAACTGGTAATTCATTAGTTTAGAGTCAGTTCATGCAGCTACCATAATCATTTTTCCATTTTATTTTATTGTAAACAATGCTGAGCTATTATTTATAAAATCTGAATATCTTTAAACAGTTCAGTTTATATACACAAAATGAATATACTCAATTTTTTTACAATTACTACACTTGTATCTAAGTCAGAAGGTTATGTAGGTGGTGCTGTAAAATGCAAGTACATGTGGAAATTTGGTACGAAAGCGTTTTCTCTAAATGATCTGTTGATGATCTGTTAGGTCCTTTTTCAGTGCATCTTTGGAGGTGTGAGTGACAGTTAAAAAATTTGGTGGATCTGCACCAAATTTAAATCTAAGAACAGGAGGGTGTGAGATAGGGCTCACCAATTTGCCTCAAACTAAGTGAATAGTGGTGGGTAGATACCCCCTTCCAATACCTAGAAATTTTTACATGTCTGGGCCATATGAAAGGATAAAATGCTCTTGAAAGATTTAGGCTTAGAGTATGAGAGATGGTAAAGCACACTGACTGGCAGTTTGTTGGTTTGGGTTCGATTCCTGCTGCCACAGTCATTTTTTTCCATTTTTTTTATTCCTACCAATGTTAAACAGTTAAATACAAAATTTAAAGAGTTCAATTTGTACACCTAAAGCTAATACATTCAATTTAATATTTATGGAATATTCAATTGGTTCTTGAAGGGACATAGACATACTAAAAACTTGTCTGTACAGTATTAATGTGCCACAATTATTGTGAAACATTAATACCATTCATTCAAGTTTTAATATTCAGTTTAATTATGATTACCACCCTTGAGGTTCAAAAGGCTATAGGTGGTTGTAAAAATGGAGACAGTACCAGGAAATTTAGTGTGAAAGTGTGTGAAAGGATTGGGATCTATGGGTGTGATGTTTGCAATGCACATTTTTGCTTCCGCTTTTGTTATTTGGAACAGTGATGTGTGGGATTCATAAACATATAAACAACACACTTGAGCTTAGTGCATTATTTAAAACTAATACCACAACAATATTATGTTGCACCTGTCATGATGCCATAGTGAAACACAGTCTATATATATTTTTGTTATATTGCCACACACTTTTGAAGACTTATCACCTGGCAAAAGGTTCCTGCTGACCTATAAAAATGTCTCCCTCACTGAGTTCATTTCAATGAGATATGACGCATCAATTACCACAGCATTTCCATTATTCACAACTATAGCAGAGGTGGACATTGTGTAACACACACTGGTGACAAAAGCATTCCATGAGTGCTTGGAGAAATGTTAGATAAAATTTACTCAGTCATGAGCAAGCACTGTGGTTACCCCTATACCTCTGTTATTATTATGAATAAGGTCTGTAAAAAAAAAAAAAAAAAAAAAAAAACAGTATATGACTTCTGTTTGTTCAGTTCTTCAAAAAGTAGCATAGGCTGGAGCACAACTGAAATGAACCCACAATGTGAAGCTATTAGTTCATCTCATGTGTAAATCTCTATACCTCACTGTGCTTCTTGGTTTGATAATGATGTGTTGCCTGTCAGTATCCACTAGCAAATTTAGAAATGTATAGCTTCCAATTCTTACGTTTCTTTGTTGTGGTAACTCTCTTTCAGATGTACAGATCTGTACTCCATGACAGAGCTGTTATTTCTCACAGATAGTGTGATGAATCCAGTATCACTGTATTTCAGAATTTGCTAACAAAGAGAAAAGGAAACCAATCTGTGAAAACCATTCTCCATGTTGATAATTTCTGTGTACGTTGGTGATCATTGCTTGGAAGAAAATAGTTTACTATTATTATTGTCAGCACATTGCCTGCAACTTGTACTGTTGAGGGAATAGGGAACCTTTTCTGTAATATCTGGCCACTAGTGTTCAACACTCAGTGATCTTTAAAACAGTTACATTGGTGCAATTGTGGGCAAAACAGTTCATACACTTTGGTTTATTTGTAGCTGACAGGGCAGATGCTATCAGTCTATAAAGGGGATTGCTTACAAATTATAAAGCATAACTTCATTCTGAAAATGACTTTGTATGTATGGTTTCTGAAGCTAAACTGCCACTCTCACAGTAAATGCAAGATGGCAAGAGGTACGTTCAGCTGCAGCTCCGGCAATGCAGATACTGAGTAACACTGGTGTTGGGAATGCAAATGAGATTTTACATCATTAGTACATTGGTGGGTGTGAAAATGGTATATTTTCAAGTTGGTACACTAACTGCCATTTACATTACTACACCACATGTCATGTACCCTGCCATGCCATGTACCATACCATTACTTGACACTGATTTGGATAGAAAACTGAATTGCATGTCCCCTACCAGTAAAACCAGATGGTTTGCATGCATAAGGAAGGAAAGATTACTGCCCCCCAAACAGGTAAATGTTTGACCTAAAGCCATCGTATGCTTGATGACCACACTATTAATAACTCTTAAAAGCCAGTAGCTTTCGCACTCACATCTAACCTAGTGGCAATAGTTTATGCAGCCATTTTTAAAGGGATGAATTGTTTGGTTTAAATTTCTGTAATACAGGAATCATTTATTTAAAATTAATGAAATTTCAGGAATTGTTACTAACAGACCTTTATTAGATATAAAATGAACATGATGGTTTAAAATGAGCTTTCATTATCACAACATTGAATCTTGGAAACAGAGTCCTGCAGCATAGTATCACTACTTACGTTTCCAGCAGTTCTGTTACAAGAAGTTTACACAAGCTTCTTCCTTTGCCTTCTCACTAGATTAATGAACTTAAATGCACTTAATATTAATTAGTGTCCTAACATTTTCATATACTACTTTTACCATTAGAAAAGGTTTCAGTTTTTGTTTTATCATACCTTACTTACTTCATGACAAGGATTTTAAAGAAACAACAGCTCAAATATCCCTATGTTTAACTGTTGGAGTGATGTTATCGTACTTGTTGTCAAAAGCTGGGAAAGTAATACTCTGTTATCAGCAAGACTACGGGTGGTGAGTATGTGGTCAGCATACTGCCAGTCCCGATGCTAACAACATGTGAGTGCATATTTTGATTCCCAAACTGAGGGATTATTTATTCAATCAATTATTCATCCATAGATCATGTATAAAATGAATGGCTTCATACATGTCATCTTACATAAAAAGGGAAAGATTTTTTAAAAGTTTAACTCATTCATTTATGCAGTACTATCATCCTTTCAAAACATAGTTTCCACTACTTACTTGTGTCACTGGTCACTGATTGTATCACTACACACAAACACAAATCTGTCTTCCAGTTGGTATCAGAACATTGACGGTACTTCTATCAGTTTATCAAATTCTTGACGTTGTCCTCTCTACTCCCAAGGAAAAACTTGAGTAACCACCTCAACCTAAGGATGAGAGGGTCTGATCGAGAGAATGGAACAAAGTATTTTCCATCACAGATTTAGGGCATACAGTTTTACAGTAAGCTTCATTAATCTGTGACACTTTACTGCTGAGGGCAGTTAATTATTAAGTAATGTCAATTTTTCACCATTCCATGCTCTATGTTGCCTATATAATCCTTGACTTAGTAGTATGAATTACACTGAGACAAAAGTCATGCGATACCTCCCAATATCTTGTCTGACCTCCTTTTGTGTGGCATAGTACAGTCACTCATGGCATGGACTCAACAAGTGGCTGAAAGTCCCCTGCAAAAATAATGTGCAATGTTGCCTCTAGTCATCCGTAATTGTGAAAGTGTTTCCAGTGCATGTTTTTGTGCATGAAATGACTCCTTGATTAAGCCTTGTAATGTTTGATGGGATTCAAGTCAGGTGATGTGGATGGCCAAATCATTTGCTCGAATTGTGCACAATGCTCTTCAAACCAATTGTGAACAGTTGTGGCTTGGTGACATGGTGCATCATTGTTAGGGAATATGCAGTAATGATCAGTTCAGTTGGACCAGAGGACCCAGTCTATTCCATGTAAACACAGTGCATACTGTTTTGGAGCCATCACCAGCTTGCAGTGCCTTGTTGACAACTTGTGTCCATAGCTTTGAAGAGTCCGTGACACTCGCAACCTACCATGAGCTCTTTCCAACTGAAAGTGGGATTCATCTGACCAGGCCAGGGTTTTCCTGTCATCTAGGATCCAACCAATGAAATCATGAGCCCAAGAGAGGCATTGTAGGCGATGTCATGCTGTTGGCAAAGGCCCTAGTGTCAGCCGTCTGCTGCCATAGCCTATTAACATGAAATTTTTCCCCACTGTCCTAATGGATATTTTTGTCTACATCTCGCATTGATTTCTGTGGTTATTTCATGTAGTGTTCCTTGCCTGTTAGTACCGACAGCTCTACGCAAATGCTGCTGCACTCAGTCATTAAGTGAAGGCTGTCAGGCACTGTGTTGTCTGTGGTGAAAGGTAACGCTTGAAATTTGGTATTCTCAGAACATTCTTGACACTGGACATCTTGGAATATTGAATTCCCAAATTATTTACAAAATGAAATACCCCAAGTGTCTTGCTCACACTACCATTCAGTGTTCAAAGTCAGTTAATTCCCATTGTGTGGCCATAACTGTGTCAGAAACCTTTCCACATAAATCACTGGAGTACATATGACAGCTCCACCTATGCAGTGCCCTTTAATACCTTGTCTACACAATACTACCACCATCGTTTTAGACTAGATTAGATTAGCACTTGTTCCAGAGATCATGAATACGGCACTTTGTAATGATGTGGAACATGTCAGGTTAATAAAAGGTGTCTATACAAGATATTACATTACACAAAATATTACATGACACTTAACTTTTTTTTTTTTTTGTGGGTTGGGGAAATTACCCACGTACTATATCCAAAAATTCATCTAATGAGTAGAAGGCTTTGCCATTAAGAAATTCTTTTAATTTTCTTTTAAATACTATATGGCTATCTGTCAGACTTTTGATGCTATTAGGTAAGTGACCAAAAACTTTTGTGGCAGCATAATTTACACCATTCTGAGCCAAATTTAGATTTGACCTTGAGTAGTGAAGATCATCCTTTCTCCTAGTGTTTTAGCCATGTACTCTGCTATTACTTTTGAATTCGTTCGTATTGTTAATAACAAATTTCGTAAGTGAATATATATATTGTGATGCTACAGTGAAGATCTCTAGTTCTAAAATAAGTGTCTGCAGGATGATCCTGGATGAGTTCCAGCAATTACTCTGAGTACACGCTTTTGTGCACTGAACACTCTTTTACTCAATGATGAGTTAGCCCAGAATTTGATGCCATACGAAAGCAGAGAATGAAAGTTGGCATGGTAAGCTAATTTACTCAAATGTATATCGCCAAAATTTGCAGTGACCCTAATAGCATAAGTAGCTGAACTCAAACGTTTCAGTAGATCCTCAGTGTGTTTTTTCCAGTTCAATCCCTCATCAATGCATACACCTAGAAATTTTGAATATTCTACCTTAGCTACCGATTTCTGATCGAAGCCTATATCTATTAATGGTGTCATTCCATTTACTGTGTGGAACTGTATATACTGTGTTTTGTCTAAGTTTAATGAGAGCCCATTTGCAGAGAACCACTTAATGATTTTCTGAAAAACATCGTTTACAATTTCACCATTTAATTCTTATCTGTTGGGTGTGATAGCTATACTTGTACCATCAGGAAAAAGTGCCAGCTTTGCATCTTCGTGAATATAGAATGGCAAGTCATTAATATATATTGAGAACAGCAGAGGACCCAAGACCAAACCTTGCGGCACCTCATTCTTGATTGTTCTCCAGTTTGAGAAATCATCAGTTTTTTGCATATTATGTGAACAGCTTATTTCAACTTTCTGCACTCTTCCAGTTAGGTGTGATTTAAACCATTTGAGCACTGTCCCATTCATACCACAGTACTTGAGCTTATCTAGAAGTATCCATGATTTACACAATCAAAAGCCTTTGATAGATCACAAAAAATCCCCACGGTGACTTCTGGTTACTCAGAGCATTTAATATTTCATTAGCGAAAGTATATACAGCATTTTCCGTTGAAAAACACTTCTGGAAACCAAACTGACATTTTGTTAAAACTTTACTTTTGCAAAGGTGTGAAGCTACTGCACAAAACATTACTTTTTCAGGAATTTTGGATAAGAGATTCAGAAGAGAGATTGGGCGGTAATTGTTGACATCAGACGTATCCCTTTTTTATGCAATGGTTTAACAATGGCATACTTCAGTCTATCTGGGAAAATACCCCACTTCAGAGAGCTATTACGTATGTGGCTGAGAATCCTACTTATTTCTTGGGAACAAGCTTTTATTAGCCTGCTGGAAATGCCATCAATTCCATGTGAGCTTTTATTCTTGAAAGAGTTTATTATCTTCCTAATTTCAGAAGAAGAGGTGAGTGGAATTTCAATTGTATCAAATGGTGTGGGTAGGGCCTCTTCCATTAACTGCCTTGCTTCTTCTAATGAACATTTAGATCCTATTTTCTCTACAACATTTAAAAAATGATTATTCAAAATGTTTTCTACTTCCGGCTTGTTGTTTATTGAGTTTCCATTCGCTTTGATGGTGATGCCGTTATCCTGTACTCTTGGTTGCCCTGTCTCCCTTGTAATAATATTCCAAATTGTTTTGATTTTGTTATCAGAGGTATTAATCTCAGACATGATGCACATGCTTCTGGACTTTTTGATAACATTTATTAGTGTAGCACAGTAGTTTTTATAATATTTGGCTGTTTCTGCGTCATTATTCTTTCTTGTTGTTAGATACAGTTCCCTTTTGTGGTTACAAGATATTTTTATTCCTTTAGTAAGCCAAGGTTATTTGCATGGTTTCTTATAATTAGATTTAACTACTTTCTTGCGGAAACAGTTTTCAAATTCTCTTACAAGTGTATCATGAAATAAGTTATATTTTAAATTAGCATCAGGTTCGTTGTACACCTCATCCCAGTCTTAACTGCTGAAGGTTATCTCTGAAATTTCTAATTGTTAAGTCATTAATTGAATGCACAACTTTGCAGGGTAGTTTTGAATTATGGAATGGAGCTATGTCATACACTGTAACTAGCCAAGCATCATGATCAGAAAGGCCATTCACAACAGGACAAGAATTTACGTTTTTAAACCTATCTTGGTCTATAAAAGTGTTATCTATGAAGGTGCTGCTGTCCTTTACTACCCGAGTAGGAAAATTAATAACAGATGTCAAAGTGAAAGAACCGAGCAAGCCTTCCAGGTAATTCTTCGTATTACACTCTTTCAGTGAATCAACATTGAAGTCCCCACAAATAATAATTTGCTTTCCCCTATCTGCAGATAGCACAACAAGGCATCCAAGTTTTCCAGGAATAAATGAAAGTTTCCTGAAGGGGACCTATATACTGTTACAATTATAAAAGAGCCCTCCTTTAGTTTAAGTTGACAGGCACATGCTTCTATATGTTGCTCTAGCCAAATGTTTTTGTATCTAAGCTTTCTACACAGTGATAACTTTTGTCGTATATAGCAACTCCTCCTCTCGCCTTATTCTCTCTACTAATATGTGCAGCTAGTTTATAACCACTGATATTTACCTTTTCCATATCAGACACAATGTGGTGTTCAGACAGTCATAGTATATCTGTTACATTATCAGATTCAATGTCATCTAAACAAACCAGGAGCTCATCTACTTTATTCTTCAATACTGGAATATTCTGGTGAAAACTGGTAATATTATTTTTTACTTTACTTTTGTCAGAATCTACGTTTTCTTTCATCTACCAATATTTTGGTTAAATATGGCAATATTATTATGTACTTTCCTGTTCTCAGAATTTTGTGAGTTTTGGACCTCTTTAGCACCTGCCTGCCTGAACTTCTCATTGGACACTGATATTAGTCTAAAAAGTAGTACATCCATGAGTACTAGTGACCCCCCTTATGGATTTTGCTAACAACCCTGGCAGTTTACCCTTCCCTTTCCTATTGAGGTGTAGGCCATGGCTTGTGAAATCCCCCCTATCAATAGCCTCGACAGACGCACATTGTTATCCGATGACTTTTGTCACCTTAGTGTATTTAAGGGGGATGACTTATCTAATTTTTTAAATATGTGGAGTGTAGTTACCCCTTTAATCTCCTTGAAAAATTTGTTGTATAATTTTATTTTCTTGTAGAAAATGCTGTATTGTGTTTCTTGTTCGTTCACCTGATGTAATCTAAGTTTAGTGTGGCTCTTGTTCCACAATCATAAAGTGTACAGTTAATGAGAGAATTGCTGATCTTCTTTATCATGAATATGTTCCAGTTAGAATCCCTGGCTGTTTAAATGGATCTTTACAGGGAGTTCAGTAGTATTTTTAGTTATTACTCTGTAACAGCTCTCCTTTCTGCAGTTTGAGGACTATATCCATGTTTTGTTTGCAATATCCACAAAAATGATACCATAACTAAAAGTTGAGTGCTTATATGAATAATTTCAGAATGCTTGCAGATATTTTCTATGGTTTGCTGTCATTTTGTGTAGCCAGGAAACTGTTTTGATACCTGTTATACTCACATTTCATGATGTTACGCAGAAGCAACTTAAATCAATGAGTAGTATAAAGGAAAAGAATTATTCATAACATTTTCTGTGAGTTTGCATTTATGTTAATATCTTAGTTAAATGTGTATATATTTTTGCCCTACTCCACCCCACCTTTTAATTATAAATATTCATCAACAGTCACTGAGTTCCACAGACTTTCATAGAGCATTATAAGTTTTTTACGGTTTGTTACTCATGTATTGCACCATGTTAGGTGTTTTCTACAATAATGCCATATATAACTATTCTACATCTACATCTACATCTACATCTACATCCATACTCCACAAGCCACCTGAAGATGTGTGGCGGAGGGTACATTGAGTACCTTTATCGGTTCTCCCTTCTATTCCAGTCTCTTATTGTTTATGGAAAGAAAGATTGTCGGTATGCCTCTGTGTGGGCTCTAATCTCTCTGATTTTATTCTCATAGTCTCTTCGCAAGATATACGTAGGAGGAAGCAATTTACTGCTTGACTCCTCGGTGAAGGTATGTTCTCGAAACTCCAACAAAAGCCAGTACCGAGCTACAGAGCATCTCTCCTGCAAAGTATTCCACTGGAGTTTATCTATCATCTTTGTAATGCTTTCGCGATTAGTAAATGATCCTGTAACGAAGTGCGCTGCTTTACGTTGGATCTTCTCTATCTCTTCTATCAACCTTATCTAATACGGATCCAACACTGGTGATCAGTATTCCAGCAGTGGGCGAACAAGTATACTGTAACCTACTTCTGTGTTTTCGGATTGCATTTCCTTAGGATTCTTCCAATGAATCTCAGTCTGGCATCTGCTTTACCGACAATCAACTTTATATGATCATTCCATTTTAAATCACTCCTAATGCCTACTCCCCGATAATTTATGGAATTAACTGCTTCCAGTTTCTGACCTGCTATTTTGTAGCTAAATGATAGGGGACCTATCTTTCTATGGATTTGCAGCACATTACACTTGTCTACATTGAGATTCAATTGCCATTCCCTGCACCATGCATCAATTCATTGCAGATCCTCCTGCATTTCAGTACAATTTTCCATTGTTACAACCTCTCAATATACCACAGCATCATCCACAACAAGCCTCAGCGAACTTCCGATGTTATCCACAAAGTCATTTATGTATATTGTGAATAGCAACAGTCCTTCGACACTCCCCTGTGGCACACCTGAAATCACTCTTACTTCGGAAGACTTCTCTCCACTGAGAATGACATGCCGCATTCTGTTATCTAGGAACTCTTCAATCCAATCATGCAATTGGTCTGATAGTCCATATGCTCTTACTTTGTTCATTAAACAACTGTGGAGAACTGTATTGAACACCTTGCAGAAGTCAAGAAACACGGCATCTACCTGGTAACCCGTGTGTATGGCCCTCTGAGTCTCGTGGGCGAATAGCGCGAGCTGGGTCTGACACAATCATCTTTTTCCTGACTTTCTATTTACTTTTCTCCAGTTTACTTTTCATCTACATATTTTTTACCATCAAGGTGAGCTAACTCAAAAGCATAACTTTCTTCTACTCAGTTCATTTGTAGCAATTTATTGAAAGCCTCATGTTAGTATTTACTTTCATTGATGTTGGAGACTCTTTTCGTTGTAGAAATGTACTTAAGTCACTTGAAGCAAATTTTGAGGAACACCAAAAAAACTGACCACCTCAATAACTAAGGAATATACAGTCACAAAAAAGTACTAGTTAATTTTCTGATAAAATGAAATAGATACTGTATAGACAAGTGCTCAATAATGAAATATTGTAGTGTACAACAATATGCAAAATTGCTGACTCAGGTACTTTTCAGCACTGAAAGTTTTAGATGCCATTCCCAAATGAAATTATTTTTGCAGATTAACTTTATTACCTCAAGAACGTTGTCATTAGTCA